>NW_024412426.1:8371389-8585816 GCF_014898765.1 Herpailurus yagouaroundi
AATAAAATAAAATAAAATAAAATAAAATAAAATAAAATAAAATAAAATAAAATTATCACATTAAATCCCATTGTAAGAACCAAAAAATACTTTCTGAGCAAAATGGTGATGTTGCCCTTGAAGTCTCCTCCTACCCTCTCAACCCTTTCTCCTGCCAGCTTCTCATACAGAGCCAGTCATCAGCCAAGGGCAAGGATGCTGGATGCCTCCCAAACGGCTCTAGTCTACTTCATGCTTCATCATCCTCATTTTCACCCTCAACTTCTTTGCCCCTCTGTTGCTCCACTCTACTGGTCTGGCAAGACTCCACCTCTGCTTAAATCCCAGTTGCCACCTATTCCTCCCCTGCCCTTGGGCAGTAGAGCTTGCTGTAGAAAGCTGTAGAAATCTCTACAGGGCTTGCTGTAAATTCATGTAAATTCTTGACCCCCCTACCACAAGTCGGCCCTTGATCTTGCCCAGAAATCCTGCTACTTTTCCCCTTTCCATTTTATCCTCACACTCTTTTAGAGATTATTTCACATACTTACCCCTTCATGCTCAGACCCCAACGTCTCCTGCCAGCCCATTTCTAGCTTATAACTGCAACTGCCTTCCTACTTCATTGGGAAAAGAGCAGCAAAGAGGCTTGGAGGAGCTCTTTGACCACATTGACCACCTGCACCTGGACCCCTGTTACAGGCCTTTCCTCCTGTTTCTGTGAATGTCTACTCTGGATGCTCCATGCGGAGGTCTAGATGTAGAGCATGATGAGCCCTTTTGCAGTTCCCTCTAGAGCCCCTTGCAGTCAGGCCTTTGTCCCAGTCAAGCCCACAGCTCTGGCATACTCACACCATCCTCCATGTTGCTGAGTACAGTTGGCAGGTCTCTGTGTCCATCTTCTTTGATCTGGTGGCAGCAGCAGTACCATCTGTCCACTATCACACTGTCCTTCTTGGAACTCTTTTCTCACATGGCCTTTAGGACCCCACTCTAGGTTTTCTTCCTACCTTGACAGTCTTCCCTCGACCTCTTTTGCTGGTTTCCTCTTCCTTTTTCCAATCCCTAAACACCAGGGAACCCGGGGCTCAGTCCTCTACCTGTTTTCTTCTCACCAACCCTTACTTCCTGGTGACCTCACCCAGGCCTGGACCTCTAGTGACCATCACAGACTGCTGACTCTCAAATTTGTATCTTTGGTCAAGACCTCTTCCCTGAATTTTACATGCTGCTCACTTAATCAGCACCTTTACTTGTACATCCATAGGCATCTCAAGCAAAACCTGTCCAACAGCAAAATATAAATTTTTCTCCAAATCTTCTTCTCTTCTAGTCTTTTCTTTCTCAGAAAATGGAACCTGATTCATTCTTTCTTTCTTTTTTAAGTTTTTAATATTATTTATTTATTTTTGAGAGAGAAAGAGAGCACGAGTAGGGGAAAGGCAGAGAGAGAGGGAGACACAGAACCCAAAGCAGGCTCCAGGCTCCGAGCTGTCAGCAGAGAGCCCAACGCAGGGCTTGAACCCAAGAACTGCGGGATCATGACCTAAGCTGAAGTTGGATGCTTGATCAACTGAGCCACCCAGGCACCCCTACATTCATTCTTTCTGTTGCTGGAGCCAGAAGCATCGGAGTCACCTTGATTTCTCTCACACTGACTCCCTATTCTTGCCAGTCCCCATCAGTTTTCCCTTCGAAATGTATCAGATCACATTTTACCATTTCTGCTACTATCTCCCTGGTGCAAATCACCTTTTATTTTTGTTTTTATTCTGTAGACACTTATATAGTACTTCCTAGATACTCAGCACTATTCTTAATACTTTACACTTGATCTTAGCCAAAAGGCCGAGAAGTGATTATTCTTAATACTTTAATTCCTTTAATCCTTGTAACAGTTGGATGAGACTGGTACTATTATTATCCCCATATATGCAGTTGAGGCACAGAGTTTGAGTAACTTGTGTAAGAGGGTTACTACAGCCATTCTTTTTTTTTTTTTTTTTAATTTTTTTTTCAACATTTATTTATTTTTGGGACAGAGAGAGACACAGCATGAACGGGGGAGGGGCAGAGAGAGAGGGAGACACAGAATCGGAAACAGGCTCCAGGCTCTGAGCCATCAGCCCAGAGCCCGACGCGGGGCTCGAACCCACGGACCGCGAGATCGTGACCTGGCTGAAGTCGGACGCTTAACCGACTGCGCCACCCAGGCGCCCCTACTACAGCCATTCTTAACTAACCAGCCTCCCTGTGTCCATGCATCCCTGGTAGAGTCTCTTTCCCCCACTGGAGCTAAGGATTCTTCTTTGCCTTTTTTTCCTTAAGATTTGCAGAGGAATTGGAAAGACAGTATGTGGAGTTTCCATCAGAGAGTCTTCAGAATTTATCACACTAGTCCTCTGCTGAAACCCTCTAGTGGCTGGCTCCCCATGTCCCGCAGGACAAAGTCCTTAGCACGGTCTTTAAGGCTCTACATGATCTCCCTCCTCTACCACTTGGACCTCTCTCCCACATCCCTAAACACACACAGGCATCGTTGGCTGCATCCCTTAATCTCTTCCCATTCATTCTGCTCACCTACACTGGCCCCATGCCATTCCTTGAATATGTTCAGACAATTCCCGCCTCAGGGAATTTTGCTTTTGCTGTTCCCTCCACCTGGAAAGCTCTTTCCCCATAGACTTTCATGACTCTCATTCACTTCATTTAGGTCTTTGCTCAGAGAGACCTTCCTGATCACCCTATGTAGCATAGCATTCCTCCATTGTCACTCTCTTTCTCTCTTTATTTTGCTTTTTCCCCATTGCAGCCCTTGTTGCTACTCACACACACACACACACAGGCACGTAAAGACTCTCTCTCTCTCTCTCTCTCTTTCTATATATGTCTGTCTCCCTCCACTGGAGTGTAAGCTTTTTTAAAAAAATTTTTTTAACATTTATTTATTTATTTTTTTTAATTTTTTTTTCAATGTTTTTATTTATTTTTGGGACAGAGAGAGACACAGCATGAACGGGGGAGGGGCAGAGAGAGAGGGAGACACAGAATCGGAAACAGGCTCCAGGCTCCGAGCCATCAGCCCAGAGCCTGACGCGGGGCTCGAACTCACGGACCGCGAGATCGTGACCTGGCTGAAGTCGGACGCTTAACCGACTGCGCCACCCAGACGCCCCAACATTTATTTATTTTTGAGAGAGAGACAGAGTACAAGCAGGGGAGGGGCAGAGAGAGAGGGAGACACAGAATCCGAAGCAGGCTGCAGGCTCCGAGCTGTCAGCACAGAGCCCAATGTGGGGCTCGAACTCACGAACAGTGAGACCATGACCTGAGGTGAAGTTGGACACTCAACCCACTGAGCCACCCAGCTGCCCCTGAAGTGTAAGCTTCTTAAAAGGAGGGACTTGGTCTTATCTTCAGAGTATAGGACAGTACCTTGTATGTAGTTGGCTCACAATAAGTATCAGTTGAAGGAATGATGAAGTAAATGCACCGAGGGGAATTGATACCCATTCCAGTCAGCTAGCTTCCAGGGAAAGAGGAGTGTGGTTGTTCAGGTTGCTGACCGCCTAAGGCCCTCCAGTTAAGTAATCAGCAGAAGAAGTGGGGAGTCTGTTCTCTGCCCTCCTTCAAGGTTGCTCAGGACCCTGTGTCTACTTAGTGCACCTTGGAGAGATGGAGTCTTCTGCTCCCTCCTGCCTCCTGCCTCCTGGCTTCTCCTGACTTATATTCTATAGTCAGGATCTTCCTGGCACTAGGACAGGGGCAGCCTGGTCCTTTCTCAAGAAATGGATTTGCTGCAGTAGGAAGTCAGGAAGGATTCTCTGTCGGTGGCCCTGCCAGCTTCCTGTACCTCCCTCAGCTCCAGCCCCTCCCATGGCCCTGTCCACCGCCCACACAGCTGACAGCCCATGGCACACATGCCAACCTTACAAATCCTGCCTCCTTGGCACTGACTCAGGACTCTAGTGATGCACGAAGCAGACTAGAAACCAGCCTGGGAGGTTTCCAGCTTTTTTTTGCCTTTGGCTGGGTGAGCCCAATGTGGTAGGGGAATGAATTAAGAGGATAGGAGGAGCCCTCAAGTAAAGGGTCTTTGTTTTTCTGTGGACAGAGTATAGGTGATTCAGATGAAGCAGAATTTCTTGTGCAGAAGGCTATTTCCCAAAGAACCTGTTAAAAGGTTTCCTCAGGCCCACTGTATGGGCTACGAGGACCTCTTGGGTAACACTATTCCTCATGGACTGAGTTTTGTAGCTTTAGTGACTGGCCATGAAAACATGTTTTACTCATACTTTAATAGAATTTCCCCCCAGCTTACCAAATATTTTCATGTATCTCATCTTTCTCTCACAAGGACCCTGTGGACTAGCTATTATTATCGTAATTTACAAAGGAGAAAAATGAGCCCAAAAGTCAGAGGTGGTGCTAGTCCAAAAAACCGTGTCTTAATAAAGACTGTCACCATTTATTGAGCACTGGCTATGGGCTGGGTGCTTTGCATGTATTATTTATTCTAATGAAAATCATAGGTACTATTATAAAGAGTAGAAACATTTCATATGGGACTATTATTGCATATGGATTTGGAAGAAAGAAAATTATGTGTAACTTTCAAGTCTGCGTAGGTTGGTACAACATACTCTAAAAAGAGGGAAGCAGTATTTCCATAATCATAGTACTTATCACACTACATTCTAATTGCCTATTTACATGTCTGTATCCCCCACTACGCTGTATAGCAGAGCAGTCTGTCTGCTCCCCACGGGTCTCCATCCCTCGGTATAGTGTCCGGCACGCAAGAGACACTTAACAGGTATTTGCAGAATGAAAAAAAAAAAAACAAAAAAACTCATGATTTTATACACCCGAAAACTCAGGCTCAATGAGGTTATGTTTGTTGTCCAGTATCACATAGCTACTGAGGGTTCACTCCAGGCTTTCTGACTTCATTGTGTATCTTGTTCCACTGAGGCCTTATGCCCATATTAGTATCCACCTGCAGTGATTATATAGTGGTAAGCAAGTGACAGGAACCCAGTCATACTATTTAGGGTTAATTCTTGCCATGCTGCTTGTAAACTATGGGACCTGGGGCAAGGTGTAACCTGTCTGCACTTTTAGAGCAAAGATGGATAATAATACTCACCTTGTAGGCCTGTTGTGAATTTGGACCATGTTTACTAGGTCACATATGCCGGTGTGGGTCCTCAAGACGTTGATGAGCCCCACTGTTATTCAGGGACTCTACTCTGCCTACACAGTCTCTGACCTCACTCAGGCCCACACATCTGCAGATGACTCCCGAATGTGGATTTCCCAAGAACCCCAGACTCTTGTAGCCAAATGCGAGGCTGGCATCTCCACACGGTGGTCTACCATAATCGAAAGCTTAGCAGGGCTAAAGGAAAACTCTAGATCCTCTCCTGACCCAACCCAGACTCCTCCCATCTCAGTAGGCAGCACCACATCTACCCGGTTGCTCAAGCCAAAGATTCCCATTGTCTTTTATTACTCTCTTTCCGTTTTCTTCCACTTCCAATCAGTTGGCAAGCCTTGTCAACACATCTCCCGAACATATTCCAAGTCTGAACACTTCTGCTGCCAAGTCCCCAGTGCTACCAATCTCTTCCAAGCCACTGTCACTTAGACCAGTGCAGTGGTCTCCTAATTGGCCTCTCTCCTTATGGCTTTGTTTTTCTGTAACCAGGAATGTGTCTGTTCATACAACAGACAGGGGCATTTAAAAAAGATGTAAATTAAATCACGCTTTTGTGATGTAACTTCTCTTTGCACCTAGCCTTCCTTGGGTGGACCTCAGCCCTACAATTCACTCCCTTGCTCCCTACACTCCTGCCCACTTTCAGGCCAGACCCCTGCCTGCTATGTCTCTGCCTCGTCCTTCTGCCTGGAATGTTCTTTCTCCAGATCTTTATAAGGTTGGCTCATTCTTGTCATTTAGACCTCAGCTTAAGTGATACCTCCTCAGTGATGTTAGTCTTCACCAAACAGTCTAAAATAGACATCTGGTAACTCTAGGTCACATCACCCTGTGCTGCTGCCTCCCCCCCAAGAAGAGTGGAAATGACACACAACCCTATCCACTCCATAGCCTCAGTGCTGGGAGCACTGCCTTACATCTAGGCTCTCAGTGAATATTTGTGAGTGCATGAATGAATGAATGCCCAAGGAATGGTTGGTGTGGTAATAATTATGATCTGGATGCTCACTAGCCCCTGCCAGCACCCAGACATACTGTCAAGTCTAGGGAGCTCAGGACATCAGGGGCTCTACGTCTAGACCAGGTCAGCCCCTGGGGTGTGAAGCTTCATGGGCTGTGGAAACCCAGGTTGGTTAGGTTGCGGGTAGTTGGGGCACTTTCTCCCTTCTCACCGCTGATCATTACTGAGCCGTGTGTTATTCCACCTTGGGAAAAAGATTCAGCCTTTCTGAACCTCAATATTCAACCTCATTTTTGTCTATTTGCTGGACTGTGGTTGAGGACAGTCACCTTCCTGAACTGCAATGAGCATATAGAGTACTTAGTCCAGTGTTTGGTTGCCCCCCCATCCCCCAATGTCTGGTTCCCCATCTTAGGTGTCCGTCACATGCTATCTACAGCAGGGCACCAGAGGTTTGTTAAAGCCTGTGGTACAGAGGCTGCAGTCAGGGTTGCGATCAGCTGTTTACATCAGTGGACCCCCTCAGGCCATGAAATGAGGAAATGCACAGTGCCCAACACACAGCACAGAGTCCATGCATATCAGCCATTATTGTTATTATTATTATTATCACCACCACTACCACCATCATCATCTAGTCCAGCTGCCTCATTTACAGATGAGGAAACTAGAGTCCTGAGGGCTGGGTGACTGCTGGTGCTTTACACAAACTGTTCTTCTGATTGCAAGGCCAGCAGGCTACAGTGAGTGACAGGCTCTGAGGAACCAGCCTTGTAAGTCCCATCCGCTTTTCCCTGCTGCTACCCTGCTGACCAGGAGGGATGAAAACTCAAATGTCCAACCACATTCTCACCAGCTTTCACACCACACCCAGCATTGCAGACAAATTCTGTCAGGAAACAAGTGTGCCAACCTTGAAGCTTTCCCATTGAATTAAAAAAATTTTTAATGTTTATTTTTGAAAGAGAGAGAGACAGAGTGCGATGGGGGTGGGGCACAGAATCTGAAGCAGGCTCCAGGCTCTGAGCTGTCAGCACAGAGCCTGATGCATGCAGGGCTTGAACTCACAAACTGTGAGATCACGACCTGAGCTTAACCGACTGAGCCACCCAGGCATGCCTCAGGCCATTGAATTTTAAAAGCCAGTGGGCCAATATATGAAAGACCCATAGCTAATATCATCTTCAATGGGGAAAAAATGAAAGCCTTTCCCCTATGGTCAGGAACAAGACAAGGATGTCCACTCTCACCATTACTATTTAATATCGTACTGGAAGTGTTAGCCTTAGCGATCAGACAGCACAAAGAAATGAAAGGCATCCAAATTGGCAAGCAGGAGATCAAATTCTCACCCTTCACAGATGACATGATACTCTATGGAGAAAATCCAAAAGACACCAACAAACTGCTAGAAGTGATATATGAATTCAGCAAGGTTGCAGGATATAAAAACATGCAGAAATTGGTTGCATTTCCATATACCAATAACAAAGCAGCAGAAAAAGAAACTAAGGAATTGATCCCATTTACAACTGTACCAAGAACAAAAAGATACCTAGGAATAAACCTAACTAAAAAGGTAAAAGATCTGTACTCTGAAAACTATAGAAAACTTAGGAAAGAAATTGAAAAGGACACAAAGAAATGGAAAAGCATTTCATGCTCATGGATTGGAAGAACAAACATTGTTAAAATGTCTATACTACCCCAAGCAATCTGCACATTAACACAATCCCTATCAAAATACCACCAGCATTTTTTTTGCAGAGCTAGAACAAACAATCCTAAAATTTGTATGGAACCACAAAAGACCCCAAGTAGCCAAAGCAATCCTGAAGAAGAAAAACAAAACTGGAGGCATCACAATTCTGGAATTCAAGCTGTATTAACAAAGCTATAGCCATCAAGATAGTATGGTACTGGCACAAAAACAGACACATAGATCAATGGGACAGAATACAAAACCCAGAGATGGACCCATAACTATATGGTCAACTAATCTTCAACAAAGCTGGAAAGAATATTCAATGGGAAGATCGTCTCTTCAACAAATGGTGCTGGGAAAACTGGATAGCGACATGCAGAAGAATGAACATGGACCACTTTCTTACACCATACACAAAAATAAATTCAAAATGGATGAAGGACCTGAATGTGAGACCAGAAACCATCAAATCCTTGGAGGAAAACATAGGCAGGAACCTGTTTGACTTCAGCTGGAGCAGCTTCTTACTAAACATATTGCCAAAGGCAAGGGAAACAAAAGCAAACATAACTATTGTGACTTCATCAAAATAAAAAGCTTCTGCACAGTGAAGAAAACAGTCAACAAAACTAAACATCAGCCTACAGAATGGGAGAAGATATTCACAAATGAATATGACATATCTGATAAAGGGTTAGTATCCTAAATCTATAAAGAACTTATCAAACTCAACACCCAAAAAACAAACAAACAAAAAAACCCAGTTCAGAAATGGGTAAAAGACATGAATAGACATTTTTCCAAAGAAGACATCCAGATGGCTAACAGACACATGAAAAGATGCTCAGCATCACTCACCATCAGGGAAATACAAATCAAAACCATGATGAGATACCACCTCACACCTGTTAGAATGGCAAACATTAACAACTCAGGCAAACAGCAGATGCTGGTGAGGATGTGGAGAAAGGGGAATCCTCTTGCACTGTTGGTGGAATGCAAATTGGTCAGCCACTCTGGAGAACAGTATGGAGGTTCCTCCAAAAAACTAAAAATAGAACTACCCTATGATCCAGCAATTGTAGTATTAGGCATTTACCCAAAGGACATGAAAATATAGATTCAAAGGGGTGCATGCACCCAATGTTTATAGCAACATTATCAACAATAGCCAAACTATGAGAGAGCCCAAATGTCCACTGACTGATAAACGGATACAGAAGATGTGGTATATAAATATATAGAATGGAATATTACTCAGCCATCAAAAAGAATGAAATCTTGCCATTTGCAACAATATGGATGGAGCTAGAATGTATTATACTAAGTGAAGTAAGTCAATCAGAGAAAGACAAATACCATATGGTTTCACTCATATGTGGAATTTAAGAAACAAAACAGATGAACATATGGGAAGGGGAGGGAGAGAAGAGAGGGAAACGAACCACAAGAGACTCTTAATGATAGAGAACACACTGAAAGCTGATGGAGGGAAGTGGATGGGAGATGGGCTAGAAGAGTGATGGGTATTAAGGAGCGCACTTGTGATGAGCACTGGGTGTTACATGTAAGTGATGAATCACTGAGATATCCTGAAACCAATATTGCGCTGTATGTTAACTATGTAAAATTTAAATTAAAAAAAAAAAAGCCAGTGGGTCAGTTTTTTTCTGAGCTCTTGAAAGGCAGCTAATGTCATGCAGATCTAGTTTGATTGAGTGGGACATCATTCCACATGCTGCCACTTGCTGGTAAAAGCAGGCATTATTTGGTTTCCTTGAATGCTGGTGTCTATAGAAATGTCATTGCCAGAAAGGTGCATGGGCAGAATTTGTTCAGTTAAATAGAAATGCCTTGTTGACTGATCTGGTAATTTTAATGCAATTTATTTGTATACTCTTAGGAGGGGTGGGAATTCTTGAGGTCACTGCAGTCCCCACCCCTCCCCACTGCCTTAGATAGGGTTGATTCACTCATTAGAGGACTGGCTTGGCCCTGAGGATGCCTGAGTCTGTAACCCTGCTGGATTTCACCCCCTTGCTCAAAGATGAGGCATTTCAGGCTTATAGGGTTATAGTATAACAGACTTGCAGAAACCAGAACATATGCCAATGGAATACAAAAATCAGGAGACTTCAACACACTGTGCTATCACTAGTCAACAACACGTTTGAAAACCACAAACCAAGTAGGGCCCTGTAGCATATGCCCTGCCTTTTTGGAATTCTGAGCAGAATAGGAAGTCACTGAGAATCCAGAGAACCGGGCTCCTCCTGGGAACTGACACAATTTGGGTGACTCCTTAGAGATTTAAGATGGGCCTTTTGAGGAAATGTCAGCATACATTGTTGAATTTTTTTTTTTTTTTTTTTTTTTTTTTTTTTTTTTTTTTTGTCCTCCAGGGATTTGAAAATAAGGGTCTCTTTCTAGGTCTGGTCTCTAGTGACTCTCCTTTTCCCACATTTTTTTCCCTCTACAGTTCTATAAATGCTTCCTGTAGGGAATAGGCTATGGGGATATGCAGGGTGGTAAGCATGCGCAGTGGGGTTCCTGTGCAGGTGCCCAGCCCCTCACTCAGTGCCTGGTGACGATCACTTCTCAAAGTAAATGAAAGCATTACCTCTCTGCTCCTTTGGCGAAGCCATCGCTTGCCCTAAACGAAAGCAGAATCCTTTCTCCTTCTCCAGAGCATGGTCGCAGGAGCCAAGGTTTAGTGGGGTCAAATGTTTCTCTGCTGTCCTGGCTGTACCCTTCCAGGCCATGCCAGGAAGGAGGAGGCAAGGGAGAAGAGTCTGTGACTCTGCAGCCCTGCTCTCTGTCCTGATAGGCCTCCTGGGGTCCATTTGATGTCTGTGCCTCCTTTTCCACCACCATCAGAGTTAGGTCCCTGTTTTAGGGGGCAGGTGAGCTAATCTCCCCTCCACCACCCTAAACTCGGCAACCTCTACTCTCCTGGCTTGGGCCATGCCTCAGTATCTTCAAAAGGAGACTGTTCAACCTCCGGACTGTCAAGATCTGAACCGATTCTGCACCCTTCCGGAGTTACCCTTTTGAACAAAATGGGACAAACAGCGCCCTCTCGTGTCAGATGCACAATTTGTCACACTCCCTTTTTCTTGAGATTATTTTTCCTGTTTTACGATGCCTCCGAGTGGTCACTTTTGTGTACTGCATCCACCGTCCCTGACTTGGAAGCTTCACAGAATGCTGTGCCGCTGGAACCAGCTGAGGCAGCCTCGTGACCACCCAGCATATCACAGGTGAGGACACCGCAGCAGAGTGAGAGCCCTGAGGGTTCTGGTTCCAGTCCAGCGCTACCATCTTCCTCACCTCCATTCAAGAACTTAACCTGGATGAGTTGCTGCAGATGAGTCAAGGGGGTTTTTCTTTTGGATGCGAAGGGATGGATGAAGACACTTGTAGAAAAGGAAATACTCGGTGCTGAAGCGTTGAAGTGTGAGCGCGTGTGCGCGCGCACACACACACACACACACACACACACACACACACTCTACAGTATTCCAGGCACTGCGATAAACAAGACCTTTAGAAACATCATCTCACATAATTTCACATGTAATGTTCAGGTGAGAAAGCGGAGGCGCGCAGAATGAAGCGCATCGCCCTGGGCCAAGCAGCCGGTCTGTCTGACCTTTAGACGCTGCTGTTTTCAGTGCAGCTCCTGCTTTCCGTCTCCGGGGACTGCTCCCTAGCCTGCTCCTACCCCACCGCCCCCTCTTCCTCCTCTGCTCTGCTCTTGGCCCCTCTCACCACCTGTCTTCCTCGTTTGCTCTCCAAAGCCCAGAGTGAAGAAGGAATGGATAAATACAGGGTTGGAGTCTTTTTGTGCCTCTTTTCCTTCCTTCCACTCCTACCTAGGAACCTCCGTGTGGACTCTATGGCGGTGCACCCCCCCCCCCGCTCAGTGCACTGCTCTGGTCAGAATGCAGCCCGTTCCCTACTGATTTCTTTGATGGCAAAGCCACATCCCTTCCCAGATTTATGAAGAAAACAGGGAGGAGTAGGCAAATTCCCTCTGTGTTCTTAGAGTGGAGAAATAATATACAGAAAGGCTTACTTGGGGACCATGCTCTTCCGGGCGGGGCAGTGCTGGCCAGGCACCCTTGGCTTGGGTATACCGGGGTCTAGCCCATCTTCAACCCCCTCTGCCTCATCTCAACCTTTCTCCAGCCACCATCCATTGTGCTGTCTCCCCTCATCCCTGTGCTTTAGCTGAGAGAAACTTGTCCCTCACTTTCTGTCGTGAAAATGGAGTCACAGTACACATATAGGTCTACATTTTGCATTTATTTATTTATTTATTTGCTTTTTAAAGATTAACACTGTATCAGGGGCATCTTCTGTGGCAGTTTCTAGAAAGATGTCCATAATGTCTCTTCAATGCTGCGTAGTATTCCCTAGCATGGGAGTCTCCAGTTACGAGCAGTGCTGTAGTGACCCTCAGCGTTTGTGCCTTTATGATGTGCATTTTCATTTCTCCCACAGAGAGGCCTAGAAGCCGGTCTGTGGAGCAGGCTTTCCCACACTGCACTCTTGCCTCTTGAGGACTGATGCTTTTCCCCAGCACCCTTCCTCTCATCTCAGTTTCAAATTGAAATGTGAACTTTTGCAGTCTGAGTTATCTCTCTGGCCCCACGGGAGAAGCCCCATAAATTAATAACAGACCAGCAGGAAACAGAGAGATGGAGTCATTAATAGTCAGTGTGCCCAACCTCTCCCGGTTGCTAATTAGCACACCGACAGCTAGGGTTTTATCCAGAGCCAGGGAAATACTTTGGGAGGCTTGTGGCTCAGCTTGTGGCATCTGGCACCGAGAGGGAACCCTGGAACCTTCCTGGGTGGGGTGGGGGCGACCTTGCAAGAGACTGGCTGAATTCAGAAGTTCCTTCAGAGAGCCCTGTGTGCCTCCTGGTGGGGGAAAGGAGACAGACATGGGGGTTAACGTCCAGGTGTGTGTTATTCTCAGGGCCCACGTGGCAGGTTTGTGACTCTGGTGCTGGTAAAGGTGAGTGACACTTGCCGAGCTGTGTTGAGCGTAGTCGTCTCAGGAAGGATCCTGCCTCCAAAACATAGGCTGTCTTGAGGGGGAGGAGGCCCATAAAGATTGCTTCGGCATAAAGACTATTGTAACCATCTCCCACCCCTGTCATCTTTCACAACAGATACACTCTTACGTGGTCTCACATTAAATCCTGCACTGGCACAGTGCCAGGCTCCTATAGGGTTGCTCAAGAAATGTTTCTGTAATGGAAGCTGCCACCAAGAAGCTACGAGACCCTGGCCAAGCCTGTTTACCTCTCTGGCTTAGAGGTAGCCTTCCTTTGCTGTCTGAGGTAGTGGGGACCAATGGTTAAGAGCACAAATTTTAGGACAGACTGCCTGTTTTTAATCCTGGCTGTAGCCCCTGGAAGCTGGGTGGCCTTAGGTAAGTTTCTTCACCTCTCTGGGCTTTTGTTCCCTCATCCCTTTAACATACAGCTAATTTCAGTTTGATACTGAGGCGAATTCGAATCTGATGAAGATAAGAGTTTGTTTGTAAGGTGTTTGACAGATGGACTCCAGCTGAAGTATTTTAGGCCACCTGGTAGGGCCTCAGCCCTCTTCCTTCCCAATGCCCCCCACTCCCCTTTTTCCCAAGCAGGCTGTGGAGCCACTTTGGGACCATGGAACTGAAGACAGAACCATAACCCCCAGGCTGGGACGTGGGCCTGGCCTCGTCCTCCACTCGGCCCTGCTTGCTGAGGGCCAGGCTCTGTCAAGCCCACCATCTGGCTTCCCATGCCAGGACACCTGCCCTCCCAGCTCTGCTCCCGTGCTGCTACAGGGAGGATGAGGCTGCTTGTGGCGGACTGCATTCCGGGAAACAGACTCTGAGATTTGGATCGATGTGCAGGGGGTTTAGGGGGCTCTTGGGATCCACACTTGGGGAAAGGAAGGGAGGGACGCAGGATTGAATGGAAAGAGAAGTCAGGCTATGATGTGTCTCAATAAAGATCTCAGGAGACCTCAGGGTGGGGGTTGGGGGGTCTTCTAGAGTTGTCTCGAGTTGGGACAGAGGCCAGGCCTTTCTTTCCCTCACTGATCAGTTATTGGATGCAGACTTCCTCAGGAAGGTGTCATGACCTTGGTCCAGGTGGCTAGCTTTAGCTAAGGCAGTTCCTGTGGTGGGCTGACAGCCACAGGGGACGGGCTCGCCGTCTTGAAGGGAGATGGGCACATCACAGCATCCACTGAGCTGGTCTAAGGGCTGCTGGCCCGGAAACTTCTGTACCACATAGAAGGATGCCTTTGTGTCCCACCATCCCCACAGCCCAGACTTGCCTGTGAGCAGACACACGGTATCTAGCCAGAACCTTCTGGAACACCAGCCAGGCCCTGCTGTTCTGAGGGCGCTCCTCTGTTGTGAGTGCTTGCCTCTTTGCTCTCACCCCTCCTCATACCTGTGGAGATGGTTGGAACCTCTCGGACTCAGAGGACCTGAGTCTTCTCACTTTTGCCAGCGAGGATCATGTGCCCCAGCATCCATGCCTGGCTCTGCATCTCAGGCTCCTCTGAGATGTTTCTGGAAGCAGAGCTTAGTAGAAGCTGAAAGCCTTTGGAATTAGGTAGACCTGGTTTGTTGTTCACTAGCCTGGCATGTCTCTTAATCTTTCTGGAATAGAGGACAGCGACGTCTCAGGGTTGCTTTTGTCTGTGTATTTACCTTTACCGATGAGTCTCATACATTCTTACACCCTTGTGATGTGCTTAATATCATTTTCACTAGTGTTTGTTATTAGTCTTTGTCTTCCTTCGTTTGGGCTGCTATGACGAAGTACCACAGACTGGGTAGCTTATAAACAACAGAAATTTATTGCTCATAGTTCTGGAGGCTGGAAGTCTGAGGTCAGGGTGCCAGCGCAGTCAGGTTCTGGTGGGGACTTACTTTGGGTTGTAGATGGCTGACTTCTTGCTGTGTCCTCAGAGGGTGGGTAGAGTTCTCTGGGTTCTTCCTAGACGGGCACTAAAACCATTCACAGAGGATCTACCCTCATGACCTAATTACCTTCCAAAGTCCTTACCAAAAACCATCATGTTAGGATTAGGATTTCAACGTAGTAATTTCAGGGACACACAGACATTCAGTTCATGGTAATCTTTTTGTCCTGCTTCCCTCAGGCTGTGGCTGGGAAGCAGAACAAGTATTTACACAGTGAACTGCCCAGTGGCCCTACCTTCCTCCCTTCTCAGTTTGCTTTAAAAAATGCAGGTGTCTAGATTCCAACTCTGAGAGAGTCATATTCAGGTATGTGTGGTTGGAGTTTTGGCATTGATAGATCTATGTGTATACATATATATGTATATTGATAAATATACTTTTATGGTTCTTCAGGTGATTCTAAGGTGCAGTCATGGTTGAGAACTATTGATCTTTACAGGGTGGACAGGCACCTTTGCCTAGCCTTTGTCAGGAGTGAGTCCCACTGTTGTCTTTCCTGGGATACAGCAGGTTGTCCGAGACTATCTCCTGGTGACCTCCACATATTCTGTTCTGAGACTGGGATGTTCATCTGGGTCTTTTGGAAGGCAATTAGAACTTCTCTGAGAGGTTCTGGGTCTCTGTACATGTAAAATAAGGGGACAGGGCTCACTAGATGATATCTTATGTCCCTTAGGCTGAGTCTTGGGCTTAATGGGGTGCAGGAGTCTTATCTGGATTTGAGTCCAGTTTTAATCCAGCAATTCTGAGTTAGCTGTCTGATCTTGGGTAATTACTGAGCCTTCTTGAAACTCATTTTCCTCATCTACAGGAAAATATGTGCCTTACAGCAGTAATATTACATTTCTGGAACATTGTATAGTTGACAAAGCACATTCACTACCTTATCTAATTTAGGTTGGTAATGATGCAGTTGAAGTTGTAATGGATAAAGAAAAGGCTCAGAGAGATTAAATATCTTACCCAAGATCACACAGCTAGAACTAGGATTGAACCCACATTTTCATTTACCTTACAATTATGCTGACCTTGCCATTCCGTATGATAGTAAATAAGTAGAATCACAGACAGTTCAAGGACTAAGAGACTGTAATAAAGGAACAAGGCTACTTAGCACTTTTTGTAGGCTCAGTAGTTATGAGTTAGTCCTGGAACTGTAATGACCTCATCAGGGTTTTGGAATCCTCCAAGTACCCAGGAAAGCTGTGGAACTCTCCCCACCCCAGAAACACATATACATATACACCATCATGAACAATTTGCCCATAATTAATTTTATTAATTTATTTTACATACAATAAAATACTTTATTTTACATACATAAAAAACTCGGTTAAGCATCTGACTTCAGGTCAGGTCATGATCTCACGGTTCATGGGTTCAGGCCCTGTGTTGGGCTCTGTGCTGACAACTCAGAGCCTGGAGCCCGCTTTAGATTCTGTGTCTTCCTCTCTCTGTGCACCTCCCTTGCTTGCACGCTCTCAAAAATAAATAAATATTTAAAAAATTAAACTAAAAAATTGTTTAAGTAAAACAAAAGATATATTGAAGCTCTGCCTAAAAGTAACTTTCAATAGAAGATTATTGTCATTTGCTTGCATAAGGAGCCAAAATTGTGGAGTAATTTTAGACATGTCAGGGTGTAAAACATCTTTGCTCTCTAGCTGCTTTTGACTTGGTTTTGATGGCAAACAAATATTGACCCTGAAACTCAGAGGTATGTAATCATCATTTTGAAGACATCATGACTCTTAAAGTTTCCCAAAGGCGCTCCCCAAATAAACAATTCTTTTGAGGTGGCATTGACATGTTCCACACCACTGAAACCCAGGGATTGACCGCCTGGCTAGAACTGGCAGTTTCAGATAGTTTAAGTTGAAGAAAACTGGCAGAGGTAATCCCTTCGTGACCTGCTTCAGGAATCTGACAAAAATGCCAATGACCCTGGGTACTTACTAGATGTTACTGGACAGCAACATCACTTTCATTTTTTTCCCCCTCTGCACCAAACCACAAAGCAGTTCAGTTTCCAGGGCACGTGGCTTCGGTGGGGGGGGGGGGGGGGGGGGATTGGGTGGGGTATCTGCAGCTGCGTTTGTCCTCTCTTGTTTGGCAGTCCATAGGATTTCTCAGGGCAAAGCTTTTGCCTTAGGGCACCTGAGATTAGGCCATGTTCTGCTTTTTAAATTTTTTTTTTCCACGTTTTTATTTATTTTTGGGACAGAGAGAGACAGAGCATGAATGGGGGAGGGGCAGAGAGAGAGGGAGACACAGAATCTGAAGCAGACTCCAGGCTCCGAGCCGTCTGCATCTAGCCCGACGCGGGGCTCGAACTTCGGACCACGAGATCATGACCTGAGCTGAAGTCAGACGGTCAACCGACTGAGCCACCCAGGCACCCCTCATTTGTCTGTCTTGTTTATGGAATTATTTATTCATGTTCCATTATGAGAACATTGGGTGTTTGTGTTTTTCTTATTGATTTGTCAGAACTCTTCATAAGTTAAAAGTACTACTTTTTGTTTGCATTATGTTACAAATATTTTCCTTAGTTCACTTTTTTTTTTTTTTTTTTTTTTAGTATTTGAATGGAATGGGATCTATATTGTTTCTGCCAGTGCTTTCATGTTTGAAAAACTCTTCTCTAGTGGTCTGAGGAATGTTCATTTATGTTTATGTATATTTTCATAAAAAAATACATCTTTGGGGCGCCTGGGTGGCGCAGTCGGTTAAGCGTCCGACTTCAGCCAGGTCACGATCTCGCGGTCCGTGAGTTCGAGCCCCGCGTCGGGCTCTGGGCTGATGGCTCAGAGCCTGGAGTCTGTTTCCGATTCTGTGTCTCCCTCTCTCTCTGCCCCTCCCCCGTTCATGCTCTGTCTCTCTCTGTCCCCAAAATAAATAAACGTTGAAAAAAATTAAAAAAAAAATACATCTTTAACCAATTTGGAATTGATTTTGGTTTAAGATCTTAGGTAATAATTCAATTTCATTTTATTCTAAATGGTTTACCAATTTTCCCAGCACTAGTTACTGAACATGTATTTCTTTTCCCACTGAATTTTAATTTTACCTCTATCATCATCTACAATTTCATGTATAGTAAGGTCTGTTTCTGTTTCTATTTAGTTCCATTGATCTTTTTATTACTTCCTCATTAGCATGCTGTTTTAATTTTTAGCTTTATATTAGAATATTTGATAAGGCCACATCCGGTTTAGTACACTTTAGAATCACTTCGCAGTAATATAAAAAAAAATAGAACTTGTCTGGGAATTGCAACAGCCTTTTATTGGTTTAGTCAGAAAGGACATTTATAGAAAGGACATCTTGGAACTTGGTGTTTATTAAAGGCTTCTCTTACCTTTTGCAGTCAAATATTATTTCCAATTTCCTTCCTTGAGGCAAATTCTGTTTCTATGTATCTTGTTAAGGTTTTTTTTTCTCTCTAGATACAGTTTTTATTGCTATATGAGCAGGATACTTCTTCTGATGTGTCTGGCAAGCTATAATTTTTTTTGTTTGTTTCTGTATATTGATCATTTACATTGGTGTCCCAGTGAAATCTAAACTTCCAGGACCTATAAACAGCTGTCTGATCTGGCACCATCTGTCCTCCAGTTCCATCTCCTGCTTCTTCTGTGTTTTCTATACCCTAGGCCCCCTGACTTTCTCCAACTTCCTCCAACACCCTAAGGTCTTTGTTTTACTACTTTGTGTGATCTGTTCCTTGTATCTCAGACTTCCCAGTCTCTTCTCTGTGCAGATAATCCCTTTTTGTTCTTCAGGTCTGGGCTTATGTGTCCTCTCCTCCCAGAGGGCTTTACTGACCACGCTATCAATCCATAATTACTTATTTGCAAGAATCTTGGCTATTTATTTAATTATTTATTTGTTCCTACTGCCCAGGACAGTATCTGTCAGTGAGTAGGCTCTCAGTCTATGTTCTTGGAGTAAATAAATGCATCTGGCTACCTTTCTGTACTCTCTAATTAGTTCTTATATAGACAAAGGAGTTCTTTTACTTGAAATGTCCAGAATTGGCTTATTCCAGCTTCATGATTATTTCTGGAGTTGGGGTAGATTGCAGTGATTGATAAAAAAATATTATGCAATAAAATGCCGCTAAACTTCGGTTATCCATGAACACATGATCAACTAAGAAATGGTGCTAACTGCACGATTGAGAGAGACTGCCAGGTCTTCCCTGTGTGCTCGCCAGTGGCCCCTCTGACCAGCAGACCACCTCATCACCATGGGTCACATGTGGGCCTTCCCATTTCTCTAAGTGGCTGGGGGTGTAATCTCACTTCTGCCGGTTATGTTTCCACATCTACTCTCAGTCACAGCCATTCATTTTCTTGTGTTTTCAGTTTCTTTCTAAGAGATTACTTCCACCAGTGTAAATACATGCTATTGAATCTCACATAAAAAAAGCAACCTTCCCTTCCCTTCATACCCCTCTCTATCCTCTGTCCCATTTCTCTGCTCTTCTCTGCAGAGTTCTCTTATCAAGAGTTGTCAGTAGCTGTCTCCACTTTCTCATCTGCTGTTACCCTCCTCAAGCTACTCTGAAAGGCTTCAGTTTGCTAAAACTGCTCTTGTGAAGGTCCTCAGGGGTACCATGGTTCCCCTGCATTTTCAGGTTCCTTCTCTGACTTGATTTTATTTGACTTCTTATTTGGTACAGCTGACTATTCTCTCATTCTGGAAACATTTACTTCTCTCTGCTTTGGGGATAGCATGCTCTTCTGTAGGGTTTCCCTCCCAGCTCTGTGGCTGTTCCTGATAGTCTCTGTTGCCGGCTCCTCCTCTCTGCTATACCCCTAAGAAAGGTGTGCCCCAGGGCTGGGTTCTGGCGGCCTCTTGTCTGCCTATACTCATCCCTAGGAGCTCATCCATTCTTGTAGGTTTATGCAAATCCGTATGTAGATGACTTCTCCATTTGTAGATCTAGCCTTCGCCTCTCCTCTGAGCTGTAAGTCCAACTGCCCCCTTGACATCTTAACTCAGGTGTCTCGTAGGCATCTTCACCTTAATGTGTCCAAACCAGAACTTTCAGCTTATCCCATCTTCCAATCTGTTCTTCCACTGTGTCTTCCCTGTTCCACAAATGACACCACCATCTATAGTGTGGCTCCAATCCCAGCTTGTGTCAAAGAGTTAAGGAAGGCGTGTGGTGGGAGTAATAGCTCTGTTCTCCAGGGGTGCTCTTACCAGGACGTGTCCTTTCTCCCATGTGACTCTCCTCATTTTGTAGTGGATGTCTCAGAACGCAGGGTGTACAGCCAGTTCTACCCACCCACCCCTCCTACTTTCTCTCCCTTCTTAGGAGTTTTGGACTCATAATGGCTCTAGAAGCAGAGGCACTGAAGGCTGGAGTGGGCAATGGTATTCGGTCTACTTGAAAGTTATACTCATGCAAGAAAAGGTTGGCCTCTTGCTTTTCTGGGTAGTGCAGCTTCTGGGTTCCTGTGATGTGGAATAGGAATTGTGGGTGATGGATGGAACATTTATGGAAATTCTTTCAGGCTGGTAGGTTTGTTCTGTTCCAATTCCATTCTCAGTTGTTGTTTTTTAAATGCTATTTGTTTTTGTGTTTTTTTTTTCTTTATCATCATATGCATTTTGGTGGGGAATGGGTGAGTGTAAATCAAAGACTGTCAGTCAGATGGTATTTTAAGGTAGAAATCCCCAGGGAACTGCAAATATAAACAATCATGAGAAACGTCTTCATACTCGTCAGACTGGCAGAATTCAGAAATGTGGATAATTCTCTTATTGGCACTGATGTGGGGAGATGGGAACTTTCATGTATTGCTGGTGAAGACACAATTGGTACAATGATTCTGGAAAGTAATTTGGTGGAATCTAGTGAAATGAAACACGTGTATGACCTACAATCTAGAAACCCCACTCAGGTATACGTATCCTAGAGAAATTCTTTGTATGGGCCATGTACAGAGATTTCATTATTGTGTTGCTTGTAAAAATAGCAGGGAGTTAATGGCAACCTAAGTGCCCATTACAAAGGGCACCCAGGTGTCTCAGTCAGTAAGAATCTGACTCTTGATTTCAGCTAAGGTCTTGATCTCAGGGTCTTGATGTCAGGGTTGTGAGTTCAAGCCCCATGTTGGACTCCATGTTGGGCATGGAGCCTACTTAAAAAAAAAAAAAGAAAAAAAAACAACCAACAACAAAGGGAATAGGTAAGTAAAGTGTGGTGGGAACAGCTGTGGGACATGCAGTAGAGAACCAAGATCCTACATGCAGCAAGAGGGATAGGTTTTAAGAACATTGTTGAGTGAACAAAAATAGAAACTGAATGAAATTGGTAGCATAATGTGACTTACATAACTGAAAAACATCCCAGCATCTTATGTTTTATAAAGACAAATGGATACTTAAGATTATGTGTTAAATATATCAGAGAGGGTGCCCATGCTGGGGGAGGGGCTTAAAAGTGTTTTTTAGGGATGAAGAGGGAAAAGCCCTGTTGCCCTCTGAGTCATTTTAGGAACAGGGAATAACAACATGTCTAAAATCAGTCACAGAAAGTTCAGATTTGAAATATTTCCCCTGTAAATTTCAGAAAGCTAGATTTATATTTCGCAAATGTGGTATCTTTTCTTCACAGTCATCTTTAAAACCCTGGTCCAGGACTAGTGTGAGTAAGACATGCCTTAGGTAATGGAAGTTTGGGATGGGCTTTGTCTCTTTTCTGCCCCCAACCTGCTCCAAGTTGCAGAAGGTGTGAAACCACTCTGTGTAGTCACCCTATTGTCTAGGAAATGAGCACTTACAGACAGAGACTGCACCCATTCACTTCGGTGTCCCCGGCACCGTGCTACTGATTGGCAGGGAATAGTCTGTCAGCACTTCTTGCCAGTTTTAGTTGCATCACCTCATTGGCAACTTTCCTAGTATATATGCTTGCCTTGAAAGAGGCTTATCAAAGTAATCTCCCTACCTTCCACCCGAAAAGGCAGGTCTCGCACCAAGAGACAGTATGGCACTGTCTACCCAGAGCATAACATGTCATCTGGTCATAGGTGAAAAGCATAAAAATAGGCTTTACTGAATGATAGACAGATCTATCCCCACAAGGAGACAGCATCTTTTCCATTTAAGAAATATCTTTGTGGAATTCTGTTCAAGTTCATTCAATATCGCAAATATATGTGAAGGCCTACTAAGTGCAAGGGAACAGAAACCTAGGGAGCAGTTTCAGTGAGATGACCAGAATGCTCTAGAGTGAGCAGTATACAGAGTGGTACATTGAGTACAATCTTTTATGCAACGGTAGGAATAATAGGAAATAATAAGGCCTTACATTTATAGAATGCTTTATACCTTTCAAAAGTACTTGCATGTCAATTATCTCAGCATGGATTGGCGACCACAATCTCAAGCAGTACCTGTGATCAGGTAGATATTTTCTTTGGAAAATGGTCTCCAGCATTGGACATCCTACTTTTTTGGGGTTGTGTGAGTGTGCGGGGGAAAGAGTCAATTGTCGTGTGCTTCCATAGAAGGATATGGAGGAGCCAAGACTGAAAAGTTTCCCATCCCTAGGAGTGAGACCTTGCATCACTGATTCCCAGCCCTGCTTATTGATTCCCCAGGGGTGTCTTAAAATTCTTCAAAGGAAATTAATTGTAATTCACTTCAATTTTTAAAATACACATAGAGACTGCATAGCACAAAGCTTCTGGGCAGGGGTGGACCAAGGGAGGTGGACTTGAAGTTGTATGTGTGTCAAAGAAACTGTCAACCAGGCAAAGAACAATAGGAATCTGAAACTCCCCCAAACTTGGGGGAGTGATTG
The DNA here is from genome assembly GCF_014898765.1 of Herpailurus yagouaroundi. Lineage (NCBI taxonomy): Eukaryota > Metazoa > Chordata > Mammalia > Carnivora > Felidae > Herpailurus > Herpailurus yagouaroundi. The sequence goes on from NW_024412426.1 coordinate 8,394,081, forward strand.
GTCTGTGTTCACACCTGCAGGGTAGGCAGAGGCAAAAGTGGGTGGTGTTGGTTACTGAAAAAGTTGACATAACTTGTTGGATAACTGCAGTGACTCCAAACTCTCAACAGAAGATGCCCTGCTGTTCCCAGAGTCTGGAAAAGCAGTCTTCCTGGCCCCAGGAAATATATTAAATCTATGTTCTACAGTGGGTGGCAGGGCCTCATTTTGCCATTATTATTTTTAATTGGCTAATTTAATTGTTCAATGCTTTTATTTTTTTAAGTTTATTTACTTATTTTTGAGAGAGAGACAGCATGAGCAGGGGAGGGGCAGAGAGAGAGGGAGACAGAGAGAGAATCCCAAGCAGCCTCTGCACTGTCTGTTGTGGGGCTTGAACCCACGAAATTGTGAGATCTGATCTGAGCCGAAAACAAGAGTCAGATGCGTAACTGACTGAGCCACCCAAGTGCCCCAATGATCCAATGATTTTAACATTTGTTTGTTGAAACCAAGAAAATGCTGTTGGGTGGCTTGGTTTAAGAACACAACCATGGTGTTGGTCATTCTTTTCCTTTCCTACCCAAATTAGAAATGCTAGGTTTGCTCTGTTGTGGCATCTGGTTAATGCAGACACATGGATCACTGTGTGTTTTGGTGCTCAGAACTTAAGAGGCATCCTACCAGATGGGGAGGAACTCACTGATGACTGGGTCTCAAAGGACTGTATCAAATGCTGCCCCTGCTTTTCTCCTCTTGCCTTGCTGGGTTTGCATGGGAAGTGGGATTTGAGGGCAGCCAAAAGTATGTTTGGGCTATGTGTTCTTAGCCTGGTTCTGCACAGGAAGGGGGGCAAAGAGGCTAGCAGTAGGGGAGCCTCTGCTTTGGGAACATGAAGCAGTCTGGGAGAGGAAGAAGGAAGTTAAGGCAGGGAGTGTTAGGGAAGCCTTAATTCATTTCATCCAATAGCTCAGAAACGGAAGTTGCAATGTCTCCTCATCTGCAGGTAGTGCCATGAATGGCGTCACAGCATTTTGGAGCCCTCACGGACCTTGGACTATGGCATGTGCATTAATTGGCTGTAAGAAGAGCAGTTGTTCTTCCCATTTCCCTGGGGCACAGTGTTCTGGGTTTCGGGAAGAAGAGCACAGGTGTGAAGGGCACAGGACTTCATCTTTGCTCCTCATTTTGTTCCTGGGCCTTTTCTTTCCAGCTGCTCTAAAAGAACTTCTCAGTGGCCTGTCTCTCCACTTCCTCTGTTGGAAGCAGGCCAACTGCCTAGCACCCAGATGGCAGGAGGCATCAAAGGCCTCATATAGCTTCAGAATGTCCTGGTTCTATAATATCCCAGAAGGAGTGTGAGGATATGATGATGTCTTGTTTCTTAGTCTTCAGATAAATTCAAACTCCCTTCATTTTCAATTTTTCCATACCCTGCTGTGCTCTTTCTTTCTACCACTCCCCAGAAGGTGGTGAATGTGGTGGGCCAGTGGGCTCAATGAGGATGTTTCTCCCTTTTGAGAGAAGGCATCTCAGTCTGCTATACCCAGCTACCCCATTCTTGGGCCACTCCCTCAGTGGAGGATCTGTTTCTGCAGACCTGCCCTACCCCTACGACTGCCTTGCTCACCCTAACTTCTCTGGCTCATTGTGACTTTTGTCTTCTCCCTCGGCATAGAGGGGGCAGAACAGAATGCTCAAAAGCCAAGGAAAAGAAAAGCACCAACACAGATGAGCTGGCCAGGAGCAAAGGGCAGCTAACATGACAGGAAACATGATAGGTGGGTTCTAGTCCTGCCTGGCTTTGCAAACTATGGAAGTTTGCATGAGTCACTTCACTTTTTGGACTCAGTTTCTTCCTCTACAAAATGCCTCTGCTTCCTCTGCCTTCTGCCTCACAGAATCCATATATAAAGTGTGCAAAAGCACTTTGGAGAATATTAAATACTAGATGAAGGTCAGGTACTGGACAGGATTGTACACCTCAGGCTTCTCAACCAGGGTTCTAGGTGCAGTCCTCAGTCTGCCATGAGTAGATATGCACTGTCCATTCCCATTGTTCCAATCTTTTTAAATTTTTTAGTTAAAATCCACTTAGTTAACATATTGTGTAATATTAGTTTCAGGTGTACATTGTAGTGATTCAGCACTTCCATACATCACCTAATGCTCATCACAACAAGTGCACTGCTTAATCCCCATCATATATTTAACCCATCCCCCTTCCCACCTCCCTTCTGGTAACCATCAGTTTGTTCTACATAGTTAAAAGTCTGTTTCTTGGTTTGCCTCTCTCTCCTCCCCCCCCCCTTTGCTCATTTGTTTTGTTTCTTGAATGAAATATGAATGAAATCATATGGTATTTGTCTTTCTCTGACTGACTTATTTTGCTTCATATAATACTCTCTAGCTCCATCCATGTCATTGCAAATGGCATGGCTTTATTCTTTTAAGGCTGAGTAATATTCCATTGTGTGTGTGCGTGTATCTCCATTATATATATGTATCTATCTATCTATGCCATGTCTTATTTATCCATTCAGCAATCGATGCAAACTTGTGCTGTTTCCATAATTTGGCTATTGTTGATAATGCTGCTATAAACATTGGGGTGCATGTATCCCTTTGAATTAGTATTTTTGTATTCACTGGGTAAATACTTAGTAGTATGATTGCTGGATCATAGGGTAGTTCTACTTTTAGCTTTTTGAGGAACCTCCATACTGTTCTCCAGAGTGGCTGCACCGGTTTGCATTCCCACCAGCAGTGCAAGAGGGTTCCCTTTTCTCCACATCCTCGCCAACACCTATTGTTTCTTGTGTTGTTGATTTTAGCCATTAAGTGTGAGATGATAGCTCACCGTAGTTTTGATTTGCATTTCCCTGGTAATAAGTGATATTGAGCATCTTTTCATGTGTCTGTTGGCCATCTGGGTGTCTTCTTTGGAAAAATGTCTATTCATGTCTTCTGCCCATTTTGTAAATTGGATTACTTGTTTTTCAGGTGTTGTTTTATAAGTTCTTTATATATTTTAGATATTAACCCTTTATCAGATATGTCATTTGCAAGTATCTTCTCCCATTCCACAGATTGCCTTTTAGTTTTGTTGATTGTTTTTTCTTTGCTGTGCAGAAGCTTTTTATTTTGAAGTAGTCCCAATAGTTTATTTTTGGTTTTGTTTCCTTTGCTTCAGGAGACATATCTAGAAAAAAGTTGGTATGGCCAATGTCAAAGAGGTTATTATTGCCTATCTGCCTGTGTTCTCTTCTAGAATTTCTATGGTTTCAGGTCTCATATTTAGGTCTTTAATCCATTTTGAGTTTATTTTTGTGTATGGTGTAAGAAAATGGCTCAGTTTCATTCTTCTGCATGTTGCTGCCCAGTTTTCCAAACACCATTTGTTGAAGAGACTTTATTTTTCCATTGGATATTCTTTCCTGCTTTGTCAAAGATTGACCATATAACTGTGGGTTCATTTTTGGGTTTTCTATTCTGTTCCTTTGATCTGCATGTCTGTTTTTGTGCCAGTACCATACTGTTTTGATTACTGCAGCTTTGTAATATAACTTGAAGTCTGGAATTTTGATGCCTCAGCTTTGTTTTCCTTTTTCAAGGTCTTTGGCTATTTGGGATATTTTGTGCTTCCACATAAATTTTAGTATTGTTTCTTCTAGCTTTGTGAAAAATTCTGTTGGTATTTTGATAGGGGTTGCATTAAATATGTAGGTTGATTTGGGTAGGATAGACTTTTTAATGATTTTTTTTTCAATCTATGAACATGAAATGTCTTTCCATTTCTTTATGTCATCTTCAATTTCTTTCATCAGAGTTTTCTTTTTTTAAAAAAAAATTTTTTTTTTCAATGTTTATTTATTTTTGGGACAGAGAGAGACAGAGCATGAACGGGGGAGGGGCAGAGAGAGAGGGAGACACAGAATCGGAAACAGGCTCCAGGCTCTGAGCCATCAGCCCAGAGCCCGACGCGGGGCTCGAACTCACGGACCGCGAGATCGTGACCTGGCTGAAGTCGGACGCTTGCCCGACTGCGCCACCCAGGTGCCCCTCATCAGAGTTTTCAAAGCACAGGTCTTTCACCTCTTCCTCATTGCCCCAATCTTGACCTTACACTTCATGGCTGTCTCTTCCCTGGATTTCCCTCCCTGACAGAAGAGAGATCAGAAAATGTGCTTATTTTGTCTCTGAGATATTGAAATTGACTAAGAAAATGCCTTAAACACATTTTTCAGTCTTGGCACTTTAAGACAAAGTCAATTGCTGAGAAAAAGTACGAGGGGTGTTTGTTGCGGGTTTAAAAAGAGGCAGGTAACCTTTGCAGGCCGGACCACCAGTCTTATCACCTCACTACACTCTTGAGGACAACAGGTTCTGAGATGGGGTGTCCCATAGCAATTGTGTAAGGCAGGGATTCTTACTCCTCTTTTACGGGTAAGAAAACTGAGCCTGTGTGAGCAGACAGAGCTCATCCCAGTGGTAAGTGGTGAAGACAGGATTTGATCCTAAGCCTGTTAAGCTCCAGAATTCATCTTCTTCCCACTGCAGCATAACGCTGACTGTGCATATGATGTAGATAGGACAGCTCTCATCCTGCTGCTCCAAAATAGTTCAAAGCAGGACTTAGAACTTTGATGAATCTGCAAGATAAATCTAACTCCAAAGCACACAGATGAAAAATAGAGCTTTTACTGAATATTTTCTTGGCCAGATGAGGAAGACATTTTGCACTGTATATCATCTAGAAAAACTTTCTTGAATTCCTTGAATTCATTTTTAACACCTCTCTTCTCCCTAATGCTTTTCTCTCAGCTCCACTTTTAGGGTTGCTTCATCTGTTTTCTCTCCCTCTTTTCCTTTGACTCCTCGGTACTCCCTCCATTGTTCTAAGCGATTCACCGCCCACCCAGGCCAACACGCACAAGGCGGCCAAGCAGAATCTCTGCAGTTAGTTGAGCTGACTTCCTTTGATAGCAATCCAGCGAGCATCTGCAGTTACTTCAGCATGTCCCCAAGTGGCTTAACAAAGTATTCACCCAAAAGAGCTGGTGTCTTCCAGGGGTAGGGAGGACTATGCTGTTAAAAATATAGGATTTTTCTCTGTGCTGTTTCACGTGGGAGAGCATGAAGAAGGAGAGACAGTTCAAAGATGAGAATTAAGCTACAGGGAGGCCAGTGGGGATGGAGAGGAGGAGACTGCCATGAGACACTGAAAGGTAGAATTATAGGACTTGGAGATTATCTGGAGAGACAGAGAAAGGGAAGAATTTTTACTACAGCAAAGAGTAGGATGAGCTGGAGAATTCCAGAAGAGAAACAGATTTGAGATGGAGTGAGAGGAAAATAGTTTAGGGAAGATAATATATTTTCAGAACATAGGGCTTCCTTGCTATCAACTTGGGACACTGCTCCACCTGTCCGGCCCTAGCAGATGCACTCCCTGCTTTAGCCTTGGATCATCTGCTGGGGAGCTCAGCACCAGTGGGGGAGATGGGAATGGCTGGCTCAGGAGACCAGAATGCAGTTCTGCAGTTCCCCACTGTGAGTGCTCCTTAGACTGAGGACTCTGCTTGGAGTCCCCTGGATCTGCTCCCTCTGGTAACCTCTGGGGTTACCATTTTTTTCTGGGCATGGTTCCTCAGTCTTCTCTGTCAATTTGTACTCATTGGCTTTTGATCTTTTAGAAATTTCTTGATGATGGCATTTTTGTTTTCTATTTCTAGTTATAGACTAATTCTTAAACAAGACAAAGCAACTGAAGGGAAAGAAAGGGAGACATGCACTTAGACTGCTCTCTTGATCAACTCTCCTACAGTTGTTTTCCTGGCTCATTCCCTTCCTGACTGAATTCCTTGAGGTCAGGAAAGATGGCTTATTCATCTTTTTGTTCCCAAGCACTGGCTGATTCTTTTTTTACATGCACTGGGGAACTTAGTATTTAAGGAATTGTATGTTTACTTCTTTTATAAACTAGAAAAAAAAAGATAAAAATATAACACATCATCTCCAACTCAAGATATACCCCCATCCCCGTATTTTCAATTCAACACTATTTCTGAGTGCCTCTTCTGTCTTTAGCATGAGTTAATCACAAATGTGAGAAGAATATGAATACTTCAGAAGACTTAAAGCCGTGAAGCTGTTTCGCCTGTTCCTGCCTCTCGATTTGAGGGATAGAGAGGATGAAGGATGGGTGATCAGGATGAAGGATGGCAGTGAGGATGAAGAGTGGTGGCAATTCTCTGACTAAAGGAAGTTCTTTGCGTGGCTGTCTGGTGGGGGAGCTTTTCTCAGTCCACCCATGTGTCTTTGTTGCATACCTGCCCTGTGATCAGGATGTGGTAGAGATAGGTGGTACAATGCATGATGCACCACACAGGGTCCTGGCCCTCCTGGAGCCAAAGGGATAAGCCTGACACACAGGTAGCAATTGAAAAACATTCAGAATCAGAGAGTTAAAAAATCATGGCATTTGTAAATTTTGTCTCAGCCTTACTGTACTTGCTAAATTAGTAGCTCATGCAACAAGAATCATTCAGGTTTCAAAAAGGGAGATATCAGAGTAGGGAAAGCATCTTTGTATCTTTGCATATGGTTCCTGAATTCCCATTGGCTCCAAGAGAATTCTCAGCAACCCTAATTTTGTGAGGTGATTGCTCTCACAGCCCGCCATATTGAGCACCCCCAATATACATGGGGGAAACATACATGGGGGAAGAAGAATATAAGGATGCATTCACATTTTTTTTTTCTGCAAATGACTGTCACTGAGTCATCTTGGAGCCTACCTGGCAGTCTGTTCTCAAGGTAAAATAGTATCCTGTTTCTAGAATGACTCCTTTTATGCTCACCAGCAGTTCTGACCTCAGAGTTTGGGGAATGGGTCAGTCTTAATTACCTTGCTGAACTGTGGCATTCTTTGGGGGGGACTTCCAGGACTGGGAGAAACGTGTGACAAGGACCATTCTGGGGTCTTCCCCCATCTGCGAGGTTACCACATAGGTGTCACTGGACTTGTAGCACAGCCTACATTCTGCTTCTGCCTGTGACAGGGAATGCAGTGAATCTTAGCCGAATGGCTCAGGATTGCTTGATGCCAAGTATTGCATTCTGAGCACGTCAGAATACAGTGGGCCTAATGGATAAAGCTATTATAAATGATCTAATTAATACAGCAGACCGCTGTTTTATTATGGGGGCTGTGGGCTCCCATCAGCGCACGCCGCTTAGAGTTACTGCCATCAGCTTCTTCTTGTTCTTGGCGTTCGGGTGGCTAATGCACTATATAGAGATTCAGAGGCATTTAATAAGATGATAAAATGCCATGCTGAATTAATGTTTAGAGCTTCTTGGCTCAGGCTCTCTAAATCTAGAAGTACTCAGGACTGAAAACTAAGAATTTGTCTTGGTCCCAATGCTCTCTCTGCTCACCCCCATTATTCTTTTGCAGCATGTCCCTCGAAGACTCTTGCATTCTGTCATCCAGTTGGAGAACACCTTCTAACATGATGGGACATATCATGAAATGTGCCATACGTGTTACCAGGGAAGCTCTACTGGTAACTCACGGGGCTGTGGCACCTCCTGGATCATTCTTATTTCCAGATACCCATGTTTGGTACAAATGGCATCTAGTTTGTTTCCTCTCTCCAAACCACACCATTCCTAAAGTGTTGTTCTTTGGAACTGTACCTGTTGGAGCCTTTCTTAATCCCAGAAGAATCTGGTCCATTGCATTTTGAGCTTGTGATGTTATCTTGGATTATAGGGTGATTTGGTAAGGCTATTGTCCCAAGGCTGTCAAATTCTTTCTAGGCGTTGTGCTACATTTCGCTAGTGGACATCAAGAGGGAGTGGCCTGTATTAGAGCCTCAGGGTTCAAATATCCAGAATATCCTGGCTTCTCTAGGAGGGGTTAACTGAGTGAAAAATAAAACAAACCTGATCATTTTTCTATTTGGGTATTTTTTTTTTATCAAAATAGAACTCTATTAAAAAGTTAAATCACTATATACATAGTGTAGTGTATTAATTTTTCTATTGCTGCTGTAACAAATTCCTGTGAGGTTAACACCTTAAAAAACCCACAGATTTATTACCTTCCAGTTCTATGCAGCAGAAGTCTGGTATGGGTATCACTGGATTAAACTCAAGGTGTCAGCAGAATGTTCCCTTCTAGAGGCTCTGGGGGAGAATTTGTTTCCTGGTCTTTCTGGTTGTTGGCAGAATTCATTTCTTTGGAGCTATAGGATTACATTCTCCATTCTCTTGCTGGCTGTAACCAGAGGGCGCCTCCTTCTGGAGGCTGCTTTATTCTCTGGCTTGTGACCCTCTTCCTCCTTCTTCAAAGCCAACAAGAGCAGGTGGACTTTTCTCATGCTACATCTTTGGCCCAATTTTTTGACTTCCTCATCTACTTTTAAGAGCTCATACGATTGGATTAGAGATTGTGTAAATAGGTAGATGAGACCTTGATAACCCAGGATAATCTCTCCACTTTAAGGTCAGCTGAGTAGCCACTTTAATTCCACCTCCAATCTTAATTCTCTTAATTTATAGGTCCTGGAGATAAGGATGTGGACATCTCTGGGAGGGGTATTATTCTGCCTGCCACATATAATTTCTTTGCAAAGCCTACATTATATTTAATTTAAATTCTAGAAGTTTACAATAAGGAGGAGGGAAATTGATGCTTATTGAGCACCTGCTGTATGCCAAGCATCATGCTAGACCTGCACATGCATTATGTGCATTAGGTAAGTACTGTCCTCACTCTGTTGATGAGTTAACTAAGATTTGTAGAAATTAAGTTACGTGCCTAAGATCCAAAAGGTAGTAATGACAGAGTCAGGATTTGAGCCCAGGAGGGTAACACTCCAACATCTGAATCCTGCTCTTTCTAACACATCGTATTGTTCTCTCTTGGGATTTCAACCAAGAGCCTCAGAATTAATGTCTTATTTAAACATACATGTTTTCTTTAGATTGGAGTTAGTATGTTTGAGGCCTGGGCTTCAGGAGGAGTGTAGATCTCTAATTTCCCCCTACTTCAGTCTCTCATAAGAGCAGGACTAATTTTATGTTACTCAGGTCTGGGGAAGGACAATGTAGGAAGTGAGGAAACTGTCCTGGAGCCTTTGGCTGGGCCAAGCTCAAAGTCACTTGAGTGCTTAAAGTGGAACCAGGCATCTTGTCCCTGTAGTGCCCAAACTTAGGTGTTGGAAAGCCGCTTGAAGCTCCTCCTCTCTTCTGCTCATCTCAGCTTGCCTGGGACTCTGTAGGAGGCTGGTCTTGGGCAAGTGGCACCTGCTTTCTCAGTTGACTGCAACCCATACACCCATGGTCATCTTGCCACACGTGTCAGAAATGCAGGAGCTCTGCAGGGAAAAACCTTCCAGGAATTGCAGGAACAAAGGAGACGGTACGGCAGAAGGAGGTGACAGATTTGGGACAGCTGTTGGCAGGGTCACATCTGGACACCTCCAGGTCTGTAAAACACCCCAGTGATGTGATCATTGATGTCCTACAGATACACTTGGTTTGGATATGGGTAGACTGTTGATACTGTGGTATTTTGGAGGCTCACAGTTCAAGTCAGAGTTATTTGGCTTCTGCATCAATTAGAAAGATCCTCAGAGATGTGCAGCCCCATCCCTGAGATAATCACCAGAGTAATGACTCGGGGGGGGGGGGGCTGCAGCTATTTCAGTCTTCAGTACGTACATACATGTGTACACTCATGTACATAGTTTAAATAATGTGATCCTTTTATGTCCTGCCTCAGTATTCTTGTTTTTCTCTTCCAATTTTGGTACTGCTCTGACAGGCTGGCAGGGCACCATGATTCTGTCTTTGCATGTTGATTAAAGCAACTGACAGATCAGGATTACAAGTTGCTAACTCGCTTTTGGGCCCTGGCTGCTGAGGAATTTATAATGTCTATCTGAATCTCTTCTCCCTCTTAGCTTCTGTGCTGAGAGTCAGCAGTGTTGCATGAACTGATGTCAGCGTCTTCTGTTTGCATCCAGGAGGGCAGAAGCCTGGGTGAGCAGACACTGGGGACCTCTTTCTATTGATGACCAATTCCTACCCACAAATCACCTGAGTGTGAAGGTGCTGGGCTGTGGGCTCCTTTGTTTCATTTCAGCAAATACTGATTAAACCTCTACTTTGGATATTCAATGACAAACCTCTCCCTTAATTAAAAAGGCAAATACAATAGAGTGTTATAAATGTTATGGGAGGTAGGGAAGTATGGGGTATTATGGGGCCACATAGGCAGGTACCCAGCCCAGTCTTGGCAGTGGATGGGCAGGAAAGGCTTTTCTTAAGGAACTGGCATACAAACTAGACCTGAAGACAAATTTGAGACATCCAGGTAAGGGAGGAATGTGTGTGTGTGTGTGTGTGTGTGTGTGTGTGTGTGTGTGTGTGTGTTTAGAGGGGTCAAGAAGAAGTGAAGAGCTCTAAGCAGAATAAAGTCATGAGTAAAAGCCCAGAGGCCAGAGAGAGGTAAGGAAGTGAAGGAATTAGAAGCAGAGATTCGAGGTGGGACCTAGCACACAGTAGGACAATGGATGGGAGGTAGAGAGAGATTAGATTAGCAGGAACTGAAACACCAGGTAATGACACATGGGCCATGGGAAGAAACTTGTGCTTTAACCTCAGAGAAATGGGTAATGATAGAAGAGTAGTTACATGAACAAATCATCCTTAAAGAAGATTATTTTAGCTGGGATGTGGCGAGTGGCTAGGAGGAGGCAGCACCAGTCAGGGAGACTCACTGAAATAGTCTTAAGTGAAAAAAGCAGTGGTCAGACTTAAGGATTGGGCTGGAGAAAGTGTTTGTATTTGAGAACTATTTAGGAATAGCAAAGAACAGGACTTGCTGATTGATTCAGTGGGGTTCATGGAGAGGAGGTGGCCACAAGAATACCCAAATTTCTGCCTTAGGCAACTAAATATAGTACAGCCATTAATTGCTCCAGGGACATAAAAGGCAGAGCAGGTGTGGGAGGCTGGGGTGGAAAAGATGAACATAGTAGGGACATGTTGAGTGTGAGGAGCTGTGGGATAGCCAGGATGGAGTTTGAGTTGGTCCTGATTGATGTGGCTGGTTGGTTATTGAAATAACAAAATACTTCTGTACTGTTGATAAAGAACTGGTACCCTGAGAAGCTCCTCATCCATGTTCCCCTGTCACTGTCTTGTCTGCCCTAACTTACCCAGTCACTAAGATCTTCCCAAGATCTGGAAACTAAATGTATAATGAGGATAATGTGTGGCATAGTAGGACATGTATTCTGACTGGTTAGTGCCCTTGCCATTCCAGTTCAATAATTTTAACATCTCCCCTTGGAGACAGCTAAGTGTCCTGCAGGCAGTTGGTTTTAAAAAGTCAAGAGCTGAGGAGAAAGAGAGGTCATGGCTACAAATACTCTATTTCAAGCCACCAGCCTGAAGGTTGAAGCCTTGAAGTGGCCGAGAGTCTTCAGAAAGAGTGTATAGAGTAAGAAGAGAGGGTCTAGGGCTAATGAATTTGGACTTGACCCTACAGGAAGTGAGGAGCCAATAAAGTATTTTAGGCAGGGGAACAAAGCAACTAGGGAACCCTCAGGACTAAGAAGAATGCCAAAGAAGTCTGACAAGGTTGCTGTCCTCAAGGACCTGATGCTCCAGTTGGGGAAGGTGAGATAAGTTGTGGTAGGCGAGATAAATACTGCCCCTTGGAAAGGAACCAGCTCACCACATGTGATGACTGAGTAGCAGGTGAGTAGCACTGTCCCACAATGTGGTCCAGAGCCGTCGGTGGTAAGGATCTTCCTCAACCTGATGGTTAATCTATCAATTTTCCTTTGTTAGAATCTTCAATAAAGTTGTTCCTTGGGACTAACTGACTTCTGAGTTCCCCACCAAAGCCTAGATTCTTGAATAAGTGGGAAGGGTCCTGAATAAAAAGAAATGCTTTGGCACTTTGGAGTTTACCAAACCCTTTGATGTATATTACCTCATTTTACCATTTCAGCAGGTAAGTTATAGAGGATATTGCAGAGAAGGAGCTAAGATGTACAGAAGTTTGAAGGTAATTCATAGGTAATGGAGCCAGCTTTTAAATCTTAGTCACTGGGTCCAAAAGTTGGTACTTTCATGCTTCTCCAATGGTTTGCACACCATATTCCTTGAAACACTTAAGGGACTATGTTAGGTTGCGGGTGTTGGGAAGCATCTAGAAAGCAGCGCTCAACTCCTAGCCTACCTCAGCCAGGGCTGTCAGGTATTTGTCAGTTTTCTGTATCAGCCTTCTTGGGAAGTTTTCTTTCAGGAAAGCATTTCACAGTGTGGGAAACCTCTCCTGTCTTCAAGACTTTTCTAGTTAGACCCGACTAAACCGTCCTCTAAAGTTGTTGTTGGTTCCTTTATCATCTACAAGACTTAGAAGCCATGCCTGTTGTTCTTACCCTAACCCTTTGGCTCCAGCTCCAGCCTCTTCCATCTGGACCATTTTCCCTGGTGCTGGTTCTTCTCAGCAGGATGGCTGCCTTGTTTCTGTCCCTCCACCCCTCCTGTGGATTCCTGGCACCCCAGACACTCTAAGAATGAATATAAAATTTTACCACTTGGAGTCTTTCCTGGACGTGCATTGATGCTGAACTTGTGACCACCAGCAGTCCACTTTTAGTATCTTTAAATCCTGATGGACTTGTATTGGACCTTTCGTGGCAGTGTTTTCCTGAAACCATTGCATCTCAAACATTTCAATGTACCAATTTCTTTGTTCTCAGAAATTGTACCTTCATTAAAACAATCCCTTTTCCATTAAACAATCCCTTTTAAAGTTCTTTAAAAGGCTGAAGTTTGCCTTGATGCACCAGTAGTTATGAGTTAGAGGGTAAAGAGGAAGGACCCAGAGGGAAAGGAAATAATTTTATTTCCTAATTATACAGCAAAATTAAGAGTTCATATTTCTCCGGTTTCCATTTCTGAGAACTGCCTAGAATTTAATGGCAACTTTATAACTCACAATTTGTAAAATACAGGCCTAAGCCTTTCTCCTTTTCTCAGATACTTATTGAGCAACTATAGTGTAAGTGCAAAACTAAGGCTCTCAGTAAGTGTAGTGTAAGTGCAAGTTTTAGTCTCCATTGAGGATGCAAAGATTTTAAGAAATGGTTTCTGCCCTCAAAGGAGTTTATAATCCCAGCATGCACTTAACTAATACAAAGAGGAGGCAGGGAGGGAGGAGTAGATGGGGTAAGTGCTGAGGGTAGCCTGAACATGGAAGTAAACAGACTATCTCTAGGTTCCAAATTAGAACGTTGGTGATATGACGACAGGTGACCCTTTTATATCCTACTCCAGAAGTGTGGGGGTTGATGGCAGAGTTTCACTGCAGACAGAGTGGGAAAGATCCCGCCAAGGATTGTTGACACTGGTAAACCAATTTCAAATGCTGGTGGGGTTGATGGTGGGGAGTTCTGGACTCAAGTGGAATTTTTACACGAAGGCAAACTCAAGAGATTTCAATCGTATGTTTTTGAAGATCCTCATGAACACTAATAGTTCTTGACTTCTTAGCCTCTGACAGACTGAAGTGTGGGAGCACCACCCTCTGGAGCAGCTCACCCAGCAGATCCACTGCTAGGAGAACACAGGCTCTGGAATTGGATACCTGGGTTCAAGTCCCTGCTGTCCTTTTCCACTCTGTTGGTTGCTTAACTTCTCTTGCCTCAGTTTTCTTATGGTGCAAAAGGGGACTAATTCCTACCTTGCTGGGTTGTTGAGAGGGTGCAAAATAGTGCAGGGAAAGTACTTGGCATATGGTAGGCCCTCAGTAAATAGTACCTCATTACTTTTACTGTGAATCCAGCAGTTTCATAGTGGAAACAAGGCACACAAGGCTGAGGTGACCTAGCACGGATGTTACCCTTTACTCTTACAAGTGGATTGAGGGTCTAGAGATCAGGCTCCTCTCCAGAGTTTCTGGGGGAACTTAGATAAGCCTGTTAACCTTCTCTGTGTGTTTTTCATGTTCATATACTGATAAAATGGGAGTGAAAGAAAGTCACAGCATTCTGAGTTGGAAGAGAACTTCCAGTACAAGTGTAAAATAAGGGCATTTAACAGGAGAGGCAGCGGAGGCTAGAAGAGATAAAATGACACCCTGAAGACAAAGCAAGAATGTAACCCTGTCTTGCCTCTCAATATAATACTCCTCCTCTACATAGTTGCTCCTAAAATTGGTGACAGCTCAGGGGTTTGGGAGGTAGTTCATGCATCATGAACTAATGAACTAATGATCCCTTGGGATGGACCAGCCAAATTTGTCAGATTTATTATATACGAATCTGTTTTCATCAGCATAATTCAAGGATTCAAAGCATAAATGTAGTATAAAATGGTAGTGGAAATGTGCTGTCTTTCCCATCGTCTGTTTTTATTTTTATTTTTTTATTGCTTAACTCCCTCCTTACCTTTGGTTTCTTAAGTATTTCCCTGCTCTAATCTGGAATTCACTTACTTGGTATTTATTCCATGTACTGTGTATACTATGAGGGATACAAAGAAATATACGACAGACCTTGACCTGAAGGGTCTTACTATCTAGCATGTAGGGAAGATGTGCCCAGTTGAAAAGTTGGGTAAACAATATGAGAGCAAGTAAAAGGAAACAAAACATGCAAGGCACTATATGATTAAGTGTCAAATGAGACATCGAGATCTGTGGTTCCCAAATGCTAATTTATGGGTTGGTGCTTGTTGATGACAACATTTTCATCAGTTTGCTGTGAAATGAGGAAAATAGGGCAAGTAGTGATTATCTCATAGGTCTAAATTTATTTGTTTTATAGGATTTTCTGAGAGTATATCCTTCCAACATTTTAGTGCTAAAATGCCCTTTCTTTTTTAAAATGGTGGGGTATAAATAGTGATGGCTTTTTTTGAAAGCCCATACTTAGAAAATAAAAAGTTGGCCACGTTATATTTATTCCCTTTGAAATTTCGCTCATCCTTGAAAGCCAAAAGCAAGGAACCACTGATGTGCACAAATGTCTGGAGTCAAGGAGAGGAACAAATGTGGAGTAGTGGAGTGTTCAGGGAAAGCTCCCAGGGCAAAGACAAACATTGATAAGGAGTTGGAAGGATGGAAGGATTTGATACAGTGGAGAGGTATGAGGAGCCTCCCTGTTGAGGAATAATGTGAGAAGAGCTTTGGGAATAAGACTGGCGAGTTTATTTAGGGTGGTAGGGAGAAAGTTTTGGAAGCCTTATCCATTCACCTTCTATGGCCATAAAAAATTTGCTCTGCTGTTATCACAATAAAAACAGATCTTGGACTCCTTTGAAATAACCAAAGTCCGTATCTTGAACCACTTACCCCAGTCAATGAGTCAATGACCCAGTCCATCTTGTATTCCAGTTCTGGCCTGCTCTCTAACATGCCAAATTTGACCTTGCTTTAATACTCACATGCAGTGAGAAGTATCTCATTTTCAGTTCTGACCTCATTTTCAGTTTCAGGACCCATCCTAGACCATAATGCAGACTCATTATTGGGTTAGACTGACCTTGCTCATTCTGGGTTTGTTCTGAGATGTGCACCATAGGCCATGCCCTTGAGGATGGCACACACACTGAGTTAGTCCCAGCTCCTGAGGAGGGCACAGTGCAGGGTGCATTGTAGGGGAGACTGAGAGAAGGAAGGAAGCCTCAATAGGACATGTATTTAGGTGGAAAGGGAGGAACCGGTGGCCTAAGCTAGGGGGTCTGAGGCTGGAATGTTCACCATTTACTACAATGGGAAGACAGCCTGTTCAGAGGAGCAAAAGTATTTGTTTCAGGGTTATTGAGCCCAGTAATGGGAAGGGAGATAAACTGAGACTGGAGGAAAAAGATGAGGTCCATTTGGAGCCAAGACGTATTCATGATCGAGAACTTCTGTAGGGAGAATGCAATGCTGCTGCAGCTCCAAGTGAGCATAGGGGAGAAGGAGACTGAAAGGAGTATAGCTTCACGTGAAGGCTGGAAAGTAGTGTAGGAGGGACTGGGCAGATGGGCAGGAGGGACTGGGTACATGGGCAGGAGCCTGGGGAGCTCATGGGGGACATGATGAGGGGCAGGATGGATTGGGCACATGGGCAGGAGGCTGGAAAGCCCATAGGGGACAAGATGAGGGCAGGATGGATTGGGCACATGGGCAGGAGACTGAAAAGCCCATGGGGGACAAGATGAGGGAAACCACCAATTTAGAGACCATAAACTTGGATCTTGGCAAGGACCCATACTTTCTGGACTGGAAGGCATGTTTCATTATAGATGAGCAGCCTGAAGATGAGAGAGAAGTGTGCTTATTTCATGGGCCCAAGTGTGATCTGTGGTATTCCCTTGGCACAAACCTCTACCTTCTTTGCTTGCTGTCTTCACACCTTTCCCTGCCTCCTATTCCTCAAAGTAAAGAAGTCCTTGCTTCTAGGAACTGAGTGGCTATAGGACACAGAGAGGGTAGGAGCCTAAGGGGCCGTCCTTCTTTGGGCCTCCCTCATGGGGTGCTAGAAGCAGTGGATCTGTTTGAGCTTATTTATGTGCCTGGAGCTGAGAGCCCATGTTTGCTTATTCAACCAGCTTCCCACGCTGCCAGAAAGGTGCTAAGCAGCAGAAATTCATATTCACCCTCTCCCCTCTCCCTCTCTCTCACACTTTCTCTGGTATTCTTCAACTCCAATGGGAGCTAATATTTACCTGCAGCATTGGCTGTGGGGCTGTGGGATGTGACAGCTGGAGGTGGAGACAAATTTTTTCTCCCTTCCTCCTCCACCTGTCTTTCTCTAGAGGTTTGAAAATGAAAAAAAATTGTAATTGTAATCTTCAAGACTGCCTGGTTGAGAATTCAGAGATTGCAGGGGAGAGTCAGGGGGTCTTGAGTTAGCTTCTCTACTAAAAGGCAAGGAACGAAGATGAATTTGGTGGGCAAGGGGCTTTTGGGAGATGCTCTGAAGATTCACCCAGCTACTGGGCAGCCCGGGAGGGGAAGTAGCTGCCAGCCAAGGGACACTGTTACTTACCAGGTGAAGGACTCAAGTATTGGGTACTCGAGAGTATGGATGACACTCTCAGGTATTTCTGTGACTGGTCTCACTTGGTGCTGGCCACACAGGCAACTTCTACAGGGGAGGCTTAGCAGGCTTCACATGACTAGGTGCATAACTACCTCCTACGCCCTGGGAATATGCATAAAGGGCAAGTTCCCTCCAAGCCCACTGCCTGGTGCTGACTCAGCCTTAGTATTTACCTGCTCACCTATCAGGAGTCAAGCATATATAGTAAGTGGAACAAATGTCTGAGGCCAGGAATAGGAGAAATGCCTCAGCTCAACATGGTTTGTGAATGACAGAAAGATGAATAACTGATGATGTTCTAAGACTTGTTATGTTCCTGCAGTGGGAAAAGAGGTTTCCCAGGAATGCTGGAGGAAGGGACATGCAGGGAGATGGGGGTAGGGATGAAAAAAGGAGTCTCAAAGTTGAGAGTGGGTAGGGATGTCACCCCACGTAGGTTCTGGACATGGTGTGGGTCCATCTGTGTCTGTGAGCTGGCTCCCCACAGTGGGCCAGATGCCCTCCTCCACTCACTCCTCTAGCTGCCTTTTCCTGCCTTTTTAGCCATTTACCAGAAAGCCTGTTTCTGTTCTTTAAACTGCTCTTTTAAGCTGTGTGTCATAATTCTCTCTGCTTCAATTTGTCCTCTCGTTGCCATGGTAGCTGGCTAGGGGTCTCCAGCTGGCCGGGGGTGTCCTGCTGGCAGAGCATGGAGGCAGAAGACACAGGTGATCCTGGGCTGGCACTTCTGGAACTCCTTGTGCTACAAGTCCCCTCCTTGTCTCTCTGCCCCTGCCCCCACATCCATGAAGTTCCCACAACCTATGCCTACCAAAAGGCAAAAGCAGGGGAGGAAACAGTAGTAACATTTGTTGTTGTTTTTCTGGCCATTTCACAAATAGCCTGACAAGACATGGACAGCCTCTTTCAGGGTAGAGCTATAGGAGACCTGAGATGGGATGGCTGTTTGGGGGAAGAGCCCTAAGGGATCATGATAGGCTGACTTGTCCCATCCATGGCTAGGAAGAGAAAAGGAGGCAGTGGAGAGAGAGCCAGGATTTAGCCTATGAAAAGCAATTTCTAAGAAGCATGCATAATCTGATGTGCAGTGGGCTCTTGACCTCTGAGCTGAGCAGCCCTAGCTGGGGCTTTCCAAGCCCATGTATACAGACATTTTCATATGGACTTGTGACTTTACTTTTGAAGGTCATGTGTTTTTGGTGCCTTGTGTCACATGTTAGCCTTTTTAGCTTTCACCCTGGCTTTTTATCATACTTCATGGCTATTTTTCATAAGACAAGATACATTGTAAATAACTTATTTACACATCTGTTAATTTATCCGTCTATATCCATCTATCCATTTTTCCATCCATCTATCCATTTATTCAATAAATAGTCAAGAAATAATTATCAACCACCCACAACTACGTACTGATCCAACTATGGAGATACAGCAGTGAACGATATTGACAGTCTTTGCTCTCAAGTAGTTTACATTAATTTGAGACAGATCAACAAAAAATAAACAAGAAATTACCAGATAGTAAAAAGTGGAAGCTTAATAAAGGGTGATGTCATAAAGGGTATCTGGGTGCATGGTCCAGAAAGGCCACTGACAAGGTAGCATGTTAACTTGAGATCAGAGCACTGGGAAGTAGCCATTATAAGAAGAGGAGGGAAGAACATTTCCAGCACAGGAAACAACTAACTTAGATGCCCTAAGGCAGAATATAGCTTGTGACATTTATCAATGTCAGTATGAGTGGAATGAGTGAGGGAGAGGGAGGTAGGTGATATGGTCAAGATAACAAGGTCATTGGGTCATACATGGGCCACGTCAGAGCCTCTTGGCTTTACCTGTCCCTGGGACCTTTGGCCTTTTGCTCTAGCCCAGCCACCACTGTAGTGACTGACCAATTCCATGTATGTAAAACCTGACAGCCCCTCACTTCATGCTTTGCATCTCCTACCTCTTACCCTGGAACTTCCCTGTTGACACAGACTCATGAGATACTCAGAACTCTCTTGGGCACCTGCAAGTTGGAGAAGGAAATTAACTCCCTGAATGATGAACTTCTGACCAATAGGAGAATCAGCAGATACATTTCTTTGGTTTCCTCTTATGGACTGTCCCAAGATGCAGTTACTTGGGTTTTTAGTTCAGCCAGCTTGGTAATACATACTTGTATTGGCTCTAGCTTTTTCTGGCCTTACTACCCTTTCCCCTCACTCCTGCTTTCGTGTGATTGCATGCCTTAATAAAAGGCATCTAAGCCCCTGCCTCAGGCTCTGCTTCTTGGGAAGCTGGGATAAGACCGGCAGCCTTTAGCTGAAGTAGGGTTTTGTAGGACATAGTAAGGCATTTGCATTTCATTCTGAGAATTAGGGCCACCGTCCTCGTTACTTTGGTGGTGAGTATCCCCGCCTGTCATTCTGAGAATTAGAGGAGGTGGTTAGAGAGTATTAAACAGAGGATTATTGATCTGACTTACTTTTTAAGAAGATGACTCTGGTTGCAGTTGGTAGAATAATTTGAAGGGAGGCAAGAGTGGATTACTACACTGTAGTTCAGGTGAGAGATGAAATGATAGCTCAAATGAGTGGGAGCAGTGGAGGTCATAAGCATGTGTGTCTGTGACAAGGGCAATCATAAGGCAATGCAACATTGACATTGGTGCTGGGTGGTAGGCCAGGTTGCTCTCAGTAATGGACTCACCTCTGCACAGCCTCCTTTATGCTTGGAATTCCAATATGTGCTTCAGCAAAATGACAAATTGCAACCTGCCATGGACCTTCATCTTTGTTGAAATAGAGAGGCTTCCCCTTGAACCCTGCCAGGGCAAACCAAAGACCTTTACAACAACCTCAGGCCAGCATTATTCAAACTGTTGCTTGCTCAGGGAAAAGGGGCTTGTGTTTCACACTCTCAGCTGAATCAGAGTAGTCCTCTGCCTTTATCTGTTTAATTAATTTATACTTAGAGTAGTATTTCTTTTGCAGAAAAATCTCCATGGCTCAAAATTTAAGGAGATATTGCTTCCATTGATGAGAAGTAATTTAGCTTAATAAAACAAGACTGAATCTTGGATTCAGATAGCTCTGTGTTTCAATGTCAGCTTGACCAGTTCCTAGCTATATAGCCTAAGTCCATCTGCACTGTCAAGATTAATTACACCAGCTGCCTAGAGTTGTGAGAATTGAATGGTTTAGATGTGTAAAGTGCTTGATAAATGCCTTTTCTATCCCCTTACTGCACTCATCATAAATAAATCCCATGGAAGGTGAAGTTCAGTGGGGTTGACTTGAGGTGGGCTCAGCCTCCTTCCATGGTTGAGCCTGGAGATTCTGGAGTTTGTACCATTAAGCAGGGTAATAGATCCTTACCAACCATTCCCCTGGAGATATTCAGGAGGCTGGAATCTAGCCCTTTCTTTTGAGAGGCTCAGAGCAGCATCCATCTATGAATTACTGTGATGGTGCCCGTGTGAGATTGTTTATTGAGACAAGTGTTGTTCAATCCATTTTATAGATGGAAGATTCTAATACTTCAGGCAGTTGTGCCTTTGCAGTCAAATGCTGAGGAATTTCTCCCTTGAAGCTGTATTCTTCACTTGCTCAACCAAAAATAATGGCAGCTCTTGCAGAGTAAATTATCAGATGTTAACAGTGGCTGATGTGAACAACTCTTATGAACCTTAGACCCATCTTAGATATAGTAATGTGGTTATTTTGACATTACAAAAGTATTTTGTGTTTATTTTATAAAACAAGAAAAAGCACACAGAAAAAAATCTAAGTTATCTATAATCCTGTCATCTAAATTTAATCACTAATATTGGGTAACTATTTCTTTTAGGGTTTCTCTCCCCCTCCCATACATACATATGTACAATTGTGTGTGTGTGTGTGTGTGAGTGTGTGTGTGTGTATACACACACACACACACACACACACACACACACCTATATACAATTTTATTATATTAAATGGGGATTATGGTCTGTACATACTGCTTTTGTAATCTGCTTTACTAATAGTATACTGTGAACAATTTCCTGTCCTTAAATATTATGTTACCATATGGTTTATTTTAGCATATGATTTTTAATAATTGTAAAATATTCCATTATATAACCACATTATAATATGTTAACCAGTTCCTTATTGTTGTTTATTTGGATTATAGTTTTTAATATTCAAATTAACAACCCAATGGGCAATTTTACAAATGCATCTTTGTGTACAAGTTCAATGATCTCATAAGGACCGACTTTGACAATTGGAATTACTGGGGCAAAGGCTATGCATATATTTATGACTCTTTAGAAGCATTGCCCAGTCTCCCTCAGGAGAGTTTGTACTAATTACATCCCTTGCCAGTAGTGGATGAGATTGCCCACATCTTTGCCAACTCTATGTGCTTTAATTAGTAAGAATATCTCCTGAATCTCTCTTAAACATTTATTTGAATTGTGATATATTTCAAACACTTAGTATAAAAAACAGTTAAGAAACACCCATACACCACCATTAAGATTAAATAGATCATAACATTTGTCATATTTGCTTCATCTAGCTCCCGTTTTTAAAGGAATAAAATGTTATAGATGTATTTATGCACCCTCATCCCTTATCCCTCTCTCCAGAAGTCACCACTTCTCTGAAATTAAAATTTCATTACCATGTGCATTTTTGTAATTTTACTACGTATATATGCATTAATAAAGTATGTGTGTGATTTTGTGTGAGTTTTAAAATTTTATATAAATGATATATTAAATCTGTCCCATTGCAGCAAAGTGAACATTAATTTTTAAGATTAACCAGTGTTATTACATGCACACTTAGTTCATTATTTCACTTTCTGCATAGAACTGCATTATATGAATAAATTGCAGGTTGGTCATTTACTTCCCTTCTGATGAGAGCCAGGTTGTTCCAGTTCTTTTGCCTATTATAAACAGTGTTAAAACGATCATCCTTTCCCATGTCTCCTTGGGTGCCGGTGTGAGATTTTCTCTAGGATAGATGCTTAAAAGTGGAATTGCTGAGTTTTGGAATGCACATGTCCAACTTTATTAAGTATCACCACATTGCTTTCCAGAGTGACTGCCATCTACATACTCCTGCTGTCATAGACTCTGGGTCTAAAGTTCTTTCTTGTCTAGCAAGAGAATGGGACACAGGATGAAAAGTGAGAGATGGCTAATGTCTGGGAAAAGACAAGGGCCCTGAATAAGTGTCCTTGCCTTGTTTTTATTAGGATCAGAAGGCTTACAAACATGGTGATGGATGTGCACAAAGAGACAATCTGTGAACATTAACTTGCAGATGTGAGGGAAAGGGGTCTTGAAGATATTTGGGGTTAGGGGTTTGGGTTAATACAAAGCAAAATCCTGATTCCGGGCAGTTGGGCAGAAAGTTGTTTACAGAGGACATGAGGCACCACCTCTGTTTATCTTAGCTAGCCTAGGGGATGAGACAGGTAGGACAAATAACCTCAGAGTTAACAAGGCACCTTTTCTTTTGTTAATCATCTCCACTCTGGGCTGCTTCACCTGCAGCGCAGTGGTCTATGGCCCAATTTACCTGTTTACCTAACTTGGTCTTTTCTTCCCGTAAAAGCAGCTTTCTGCTATAGTACTAAATTAGGGGTGCATCCATCCTGAATATCTAATCTTGTTTGTTTCATATATCTATGTATTGGGCGCCTTTGCACTCCTCTATTTTGGGGCCTTTGCCCCTCCCTCTCTATTCTAGGGGCTCTGCACCCCCTCTATATTCTGGGGTGCCTTTGCACCTCCTTATTCTTGGTTGCCTTGTCTTGTTTACCCCAACTTGGGTGTGAGCATCCTATGGCTTTGTAATTCTTTATGACTTGTTAATCCATTGGTGTAAGCCCAGGGAATTTCTAAACTTATTCCCCACACCTGGCATATGCAGAGTCCCCATTTCTGTGTGTCTTCCACAACACTTGATGAGAATTAGTAAAGTTTGACAATCTGATGGGTGTGAAATGAAATCCAATCATTACATTAATTGCCTTTTCCCTGATTACTAATGAAGTTGCGCATTTATTATTATTTTTTTAATGTTTATTCAGTTTTGAGAGACAGAGAGAGAGAGAGAGAGAGAGAGAGAGAGAGAGAGAGAATGAGTGGGGGAGGGGCAGAGAGAGGGAGACACAGAATCCAAAGCAGGCTCTGGGCTCCGAGCCATCAGCACAGAGCCTGACGTGGGGCTCGAACCCACGAACCGCGAGATCATGACCTGAGCCGAAGTCGGATGCTTAACCGACTGAGCCACCCAGGCGCCCCTGAAGTTGAGCATTTAACATATGTTTATTGGCCATTTGGATTTTTTTCATATGTGAATCATAGTTTCATATCCCTTTCCCATATTTTTATTAGGTAGTCTGTGTTTTTTTCTTTTGACGTGTTAGGGTTCTTGTATGTACTCTAGATATGATTTGTGGGTTGTAAATATCTTCTCCCTCACATAGCTTGTCTTTTTCAGTTTGTTTATGGTGCTTTTTGTCACACAGAGTTATTAATTTTAGTGTGATAAAACTTATCTGCTTTTTTTTATAACTTTAGTTGATTTTGTCTTGTTCAAAAATTCTTTCCATATACTGAGATAAAAAAGAAGTTATTTGTATTGTATTAAACTTTTTCTTCAGTTTTTCTTATTGTATTTGACTCTTTCAATCCATCCATAATTAATTTTTGTGTATAGTGTGAGGTAGGCTCTAATTTCATCTTTTATCCTATAATTAGTCCTTTGTCCCAACACCATTTAGTGACTAGTCAGTTGGTTTCCACGGTTTCTGGGCACCTTATTTTATTTTATTTTATTTTATTTTATTTTATTTAAAAAAAAATTTTTTTTCCAACGTTTATTTATTTTTGGGACAGAGAGAGACAGAGCATGAACGGGCGGGGGGCAGAGAGAGAGGGAGACACAGAATCGGAAACAGGCTCCAGGCTCTGAGCCATCAGCCCAGAGCCCGACGCGGGGCTCGAACTCACGGACCGCGAGATCGTGACCTGGCTGAAGTCGGACGCTTAACCGACTGCGCCACCCAGGCGCCCCTGGGCACCTTATTTTATTGCACTGGTCTAATTGTATATTCCCTGTAGCTGTGTCTCACTAATTTAGTTTTTATGGCTGTGTAGTTTTGCTGCATTAGGGTAATTCTCTCCATACCTCTGCCAGATTGTCTTGGATATTGGCCCTTTATTCATCCATATAACTTTTAGGATCAGCTTGTCACATTTCATTTTAAAAAATGGGATTTTGATTGTAACTGAACTTATGGATTTATTTGGGGGAGGATTGTTATCTTTAAGCTCTTTTGTTTCTCCATCTCCCAATAGGACATGTTTCTTCCTATGCTTAGCTCTATCTTAAAATCCCTCAAGAGAGTTAAAATTTTTTTCTCTACATTTTTATTACATATCTTTTATCATTAAATTTGTTTTTATATGCCATATAGTTTTGATGCTATTGCATGGTATCTTTTTATCATTGTATTTTCTGGTTCTTTGCTGTAGTTATAATAGAACTTGTATGTTTATATATTGATTTCATATCCAGCATCCTTGTAGAACTCTTCTGTTACTTTGAATTTTTCTTTCTGTTTGTTCTCTTTTATGTATAAACAGCATTAACCATGAATAATGACAGCTTTGTGTTTTCCTTAACAGTCTATATACCTTTTCTTTCCTTTTTTGTTCTCTTTGTTGATTACATGGACTAGTATTTCATGTACAGTATTGAATAGAAACAGTTTTTTTAGTAAGTGTCCTGGTCACATACCTTCCTTCACTTGCTTAACTGCAAGTCTGTCCTTCTGAATAATACTTTACCTCTGATCACCCTTCCCACCTTACATGCCCTGTTGTCTAGTGGTATAGCTCTATCTTGTGTGTTTGTGTGTGTGTTCAAAATTAAACTATCTACCTAACCATCTATCTAATCATTTATCTTTATTGTAGGTTTGTCCTTAAATTTAGCATTATCTTTTGCTCATCATGCCATTTTCTTGCAAGCCATTCTTTTCTTCCATCTAAATTTCCTGCTTGAGGAATACTGTATAGTACTTTTCTCTTTTAAACCTGAGTAGTAAGCCTTTCATTTTTCTGAGAAAGTCTTTATTCTAACCTCAATTTTGAGAAGTAATTTAGCTGAGTGTTTTTAATACTTGAAGGTATTATTCCATTTTTTTCTGGTCTCTGTTATTATAGCTGATAATCAAATTGCTGTTTCATGTAGATAATCTGTCTCTTTTCTCAGGATGCTTTTAGGAATTTCTCTTCATAATTTTAGATCTTTTGATATTTCACTGGAATGTGTATAAGTTGGGTTTATTTTTGTTCATCCTGCTTAGAACTCATTGATGGATTTATATCTTTCATTAATACTGGAAAATTTATCCTTTGTCTTAAAATACTGTCTCTACTTTCTCTCCATTCTCTCTTTCTAGAACTTCCATGAGACATATTTCGGATTTTTCATTCTGTTCTCTCTGCCTCTTAACTTGATATTTTCCATCTCTTTATCTCTCTGGCTATATTCTAGGGAGCTTTCTTCATATGTGTCTACCTGTTCACTAACACTCTCCTTAGCTGTGTCTAACCTAATAGTGAACTTGCCTATTGCCTTTAATTTCAATAATTGCATTTTTCATGACAAGAAATTATATTTGCCACTTAATATTTTTTCATTGTATCCTATTTCTTTCTTTATATACATTTTCTATTGTTTCGAGCTCTAGTGCTCTAATTCTCTTATTTATTGTACCAACTAACTTTTCCTTATAGTGAATTGTTTCCTTGCATGATTTAAAAGTTTTGATTGTAAGCTCATGTCTAGTGGTACTTGTGTTCCCTATGGAAATGCAGGAGAGTAAGAGTTGTGAGAGTAGCCTCATAGAATGGTTCGTTTGTTCTCTTACTTGATCGAGGGGAGTTACTAGGACTAATTTTTACATTTATTATTATTCGCTTCAGGGGTTCTGAATCCTCCTAAACATGTAGTGTGAATTCAGTCACCCATGTAACATGCAGTCTTGGGTTTTGATTTCTCAGAGTTTTGCTTTTCATTCACTCAGAGACAGGAGCTTCATCATTATCTCCTCTTGCTTGTACAGTTGATTTTTTTGCAGTTGATTGTTTAACTCAGGGTGTAGGCTTTCAAGGGTTCCTGCTTAACACAGAGTTTTATTTTCAAATTCTGTTCATATATGCTGTTAAGACCTCATATCTTGCTCTTAAATGGGCATTAAATCCATCCATTAAGTCCTCGAGATTACCAGGACTAATCACTGCCCATGGGATAGCTGCAGTGTTGGTTCACATTCTTAGTTTTATGTTTTTCGTTTTTTCCTGGGAGTTTCCTTTCATATTTTACAAGTTCACCAATATATATTTTAAAATATATTTTTGAAAATGCATTTATTTTTTAATTTTTTAAATGTTTTTATTTTATTTTTGAGAGAGAAAGAGCGCAAGTGGGGAAGGGGCAAAGAGAGAGGGAAACACAGAATCCGAAGCAGGTTCCAGACTCTGAGCTGTTGGCACAGAGCCTGATGTGGGGCTTGAACTCATGAACTGTAAGATCATGACCTGAGCTGAGGTCGAATGCTTAACCAACTGAGCCAACCAGGTGCCCCTGAACATGGATTTCTGTACTTTACCTAGTTTTCTAGAAATTTATAGCAAGTAGTTTCTCCCATTTTTCCAGTTCTAGATCCTTGAATGTCTTTTATAAAGAGAATACTCTAAAATAGGAGAACAGAAGATATTTCTTGGGGGATACACAAAGTCCTCCAGGACTTATAAGTATGATATTCCTAATGGAGAGGTTAGTCAGAGTGCTGGGCTGAGCATAAGGGAAGGTTTGAGGAAGGAAGTTGGGGAGAAAGAGCAGCGCATTAACGGACAGTCATTTTCTGCCTCCCTCAGATGGTACACAGGTGCTTAGCTAAGCAATTCACTTAGGAAAGTGATAATTGATTAGTCTTTACCAGCAGCTCCTAAAAATAGCTTGCCGGAAGTGATTGAGACTTTTTAGGAAATGAAAGATCAGTATCTGGAAGCAGGGAGATGGCTTTCAAATTCTAGTGAAGACAAATTCTAAAAGCAAAGTGGGGCCACAGAGGGTGTTGGTGAAAGGAGAAGCTTTACAACTTAGAAGGGGAAGCAAATAGAAGGAGAAGCATGGGATGAGGGTGTAAAGAAAGGATTGAGTTGAAAACATGAGTGTAGTAGTTTTCCCTGAAGACAAAGCTGATTTGAGGGGGAGAACCTATTTTCAATGGGGGCCTTGTGACCGCATTTCTTAGTATGCAAAGCATCAGGAAAAATGCTACTTGTCTGAGATCCAGTTGCTAAGACTTAAGCAGATAATGTTGGGTTGTGATCACCCTTATATTTTTGCCCTGAGTTTTTCCTTCAGCCACTGCTAAGAATATGTCTTTTTTATATTGAGTTGTGGAACCCCATGTAGGGCTATGAGGCATTAGAAAACCAGAGGTCCTGTTCTGAGTTCACTCCAGCTCCCAAAGGTTGTGTCTTACTAAATATGAGGGATAGCAAAGAAGGCAGTGTGTGGTATGGCCAGAGCATTCCACTGGGAGTTACTGCATTCCTGGTCAGATTACTGATGAATTGCATGATCTAGAGCAACTCAATTAGTTATTCTGCACCAGTGGTCTCAACCTGGGGCATTTTTGTCCCCCCAAAGGACATTAGGAAATCTGGAAACATTTTTATTTATTTATTTTTATTTTTTTAATATAAAACTTATTGTCAAATTGGTTTCATACAACACCCAGTGCTCATCCCAACAGGTGCCCTCCTCAATGCCCATCACCCACTTCCCCTCCCTCCCACCCCCCATCAACCCTCAGTTTGTTCTCGGTTTTTAAGAGTCTCTTATGGTTTGCCTCCTTCCCTCTCTGTAACATTTTTTTTTCTCTTCCCCTCCCCCGTGGTCTTCTGTTAAGTTTCTCAGGATCCACATAAGAGTGAAAACATATGGTATCTGTCTTTCTCTGTATGACTTATTTCACTTAGCATAACACTCTCCAGTTCCATCCATGTTGCTACAAAAGGCCATATTTCATTCTTTCTCATTGCCAAGTAGTATTCCATTGTATATATAAACCACAACTTCTTTATCCATTCATCAGTTGATGGACATTTAGGCTCTTTTCATAATTTGGCTGTTGTTGAAAGTGCTGCTGTAAACATTGGGGTACAAGTGCCCCTATGCATCAGTACTCCTATATCCTTTGGGTAAATTCCTAGCAGTGCTATTGCTGGGTCATAGGGTAGATGTATTTTTAATTTTTTGAGGAACCTCCACAATGTTTTGGGCAGCTGCACTAGTTTGCATTCCCACCAACGGTCCAAGAAGGTTCCTGTTTCTCCACATCATGTCCAGCATCTATAGTCTCCTGATTTGTTCATTTTAGCTACCCTGACTGGCATGAGGTGATACCTCAGTGTGGTTTTGATTTGTATTTCCCTGATGAGGAGTGACGTTGAGCATTTTTTTCATGTGCCTGTTGGCTATCTGGATCTCTTCTTTAGAGAAGTGTCTATTCATGTCTTTTGCCCATTTTTTTCACTGGATTATTTGTTTTTTGGGTGTGGAGTTTGCTGAGTTCTTTATAGATTTTGGATACTAGCCCTTTGTCCGATATGTCATTTGCAAATATCTTTTCCCATTCTGTCGGTTGCCTTTTAGTTTTGTTGATTGTTTCCTTTGCAGTGCAGAAGCTTTTTATCTTGATGAGGTCCCAATAGTTCATTTTTGCTTTTAATTCCCTTGCCTTTGGAGATGTGTCAAGTAAGAAATTGCTGCGGCTGAGATCAGAGAGGTTTTTTCCTGCTTCCTGGAAACATTTTTAATTGTCACAAGTTGGGGGTGCATCTGGCATCTAGTGGTAAGAGGCCGGGAATGCTGCTAAACATCCTGCAATACATAGGACGGCCCCCAACCACCTTTGCAAAGAATGATCTGACTTAAAAATTTCAATAGTGCTGGGTCTGACAAACCCTGGTCTAGATGTCTTTTCTCATCTATAAAGTGGAGGGGTTAGAAGAGGAGGTTGATAATGTGTCTAGCTAGATTAGGTAAACACTATATTCAAATTACCTGTCTACCTGACACAGAATACTTCTGCCCACATCACATCCATAGAAATATGAATCAAATGAAATGAGTTAAAAAAACATCCCTCCCTTTTCTAGCAAACAACAAAATCTAAAACTCAAAATGCTATGAGCTTTTCATGCTCATATTGACCACTGTGTTTGCTTCCATACCCTAGGTCATTCATCTTAACATGTTACGTTTGCAGATTGCACTTATACCTGTGAGGTAAGGGTTGAGGGTCATCTTTCTTAAGCTGAACTGATTGTTTCTAGAACAGGTTTATCACTTCTAGATTTTCCCATACAAACTTCCCGGTATGGTGCAGGTCCTAAGATGTCCATGTCCTATTTGTATCCACTTGGCTTTGCATATAATTATCACTCATTCATTCATTCATTCATTCTGTAAATATGCAGTTAGTACCCACAGTGTACAGGCATTGGTTGCTGTGGGGAACCGAAGGGTATGTAAATATAAGTCAAGCCCCTTACAGTGTAATGGGGGAGAAGAGATACATACACCACAGTATCTGATGCAGGGGGACATAAAGTGCCAGAGGTGCTCAGAGGAGAGACAGATCATGTTTGTTGTATGATCACAAAATGCTTCATGAAGGAGGTATAGTATGAACTGGGCTTTTAAGTCTGTCCTGTTTTTTAACAGGTGGATAGGAAAGGAGGAGAAGGAAGGGAGAAAGAATGAGAAATGAAATGCAGGAGGATTATTTCAAGGTGTGCTTGTGGAATGATAAGCAGTCCTGCTTCACTGGAGCAGGCAGTGAGCACTGCAGAGTGGTAGGAGATATTGCTGGGAGCACAGACAGGGTGGGGGCGGAACATTTTGTTCAGTCCTGGTCCTTAAAATAAGGACTTGGATTGGATGACATTTAAGTTTCCTTTTAACCCTAAGATTGTAAGATCTCATCATTCCATCGTGATATTTGATAGGCGTTAGAAACTCATTTATTTATCCAATAAATACATTTGTTTAGTGACCTCGTACCAGATGCTGTACTAGACACAGGCAATGCAACACTGAACACGCTCTTAAATTTTATTACACTGAAGGGTGGGACCAGGGTCAGAGTTGAGTTATGCAGTGAACCTCTGAACCAGGTAGAATGTGGAGGAGAAGGAAGCCTCAGAAGGCTCTTTTCCTCCTCTGAGGAGGTTTAAAGTCCTGAGCCTGAGAGGTGGTGGTGCAAACAGAAAAGAAAGGAAGATTATGAGCGTGGAATAAAGAACAAAGAGTGACAGGGCTTGGGGGATGGTTGCTGTGGGAAATGTGCAGGAGAAGAATCAAAGATGCACCTGAAGTTTTCTGCCTGAGTTAGGGGGAGTCTGTGATGTTGCAAACAAAATGAGAGACCTGGGAAGGAGCTGGTTTGGAGGGAAAGAGGATGAGTGTTTTTAAATCAGTGTATTGATTCACGGTGCCATCAGGTTATCCAGGTGGGGGAGCCCATTTGAGCGGTTGTAAATGTGGCACCCAACTTTAAAAAGAATAGGGCTAAAGATAAAGATTTGGGCATCTTTTGGGTATTAGCTTTAGTTGCAGCCAGCCAGATGGATGAGATCACCGAGAGAGTGTATATACTTAGAGAAAAGGTAGGAAACAGGCTCTGAAGAATGCACACGTTTAGGAGATGGAAGAAGAAAAGGTGGAGAAGAAGATGAAGGGGCAGTTAGGGAGGTGGGATTAGAATATAGATGGGAAATGCTCCTGAGGGGGAAGCAGGGAGGCAGAGAAGCCAATTCCTGCTGAGTCCCGGATGCAGCAGAATGTGTATACACCCTAATAGCCTCCAGGGAAACAGACTCTGGTTTTAAAAATCCCTTGGATGCATTTAGCTGTAAAAGTGTTGAGCCACCTGATCATTTTATCACTTCTGGGTGCCTCAACCAGAGGGTGAGGAGGGAGAGGGAAAGGAGGAGGCTCTCCAGTGACTCATCCCTCGTGTGTGTTAAGAGTTTTGGTTAAAAGGTTTGCTGCAAGAGAAAGCTGCTTGACTTATTTTATAATAGGTTCCTGGAGCACTGTGGCAACAGTAGGAAGCTATAGCTTCTGCCCCTGAGAGGGATGCCACCGAAGGGAAGACATTTGGGGACTGTTTGTGATCGATTATGTTTGTGCCATCTTGGAGGGTTGAGTGGTGTGGCAGGGTTTGTAGGTCATTCAAAGCCTATGGTTTCCAGGTAAAGGGACTTTTCATCTTGTAACTTTGGCTGTGGAGGAGGCTCTGTGCCCAGGGCTTGACCCTCACTGACTCCCGAGTGACTCTACACTTTTCTACCATGGTGTCTTGCAGCCATTCCTGTCTGGCCTCAGGGTTCAGGCCACACTCACTCCTGCAGCTTGTCTCTTGCAGTGAGGTGTAGTGGTGGGATGTAAACTCTGGCATCAGGCAGAACCAGGTTCCAGGTCTAGCTCTGCCACTTACTAGCTGTGTGATCTTAGTTTAGAGACTTGGTTTCTCTGATCTCAGTTGCCCCACCTGAAAAATGGTTGAAGCTAAACATAACCTACCTCCTAGGATTCTTGTGCAGAGCAAATGAGGTAACATGTACACAGTGCTTTCTTAGACCTTCCACAAATGTTACTTATTGTTGCTGCTTTGGAATTTTTTCTTTTTTCTGTTGAATTGTTTTCAGAATTCCTTTCCCTTTCTCCCAGTGTTTTCCACTTTTTTTTTAAAAGTACTATATTGAAGAAAATTGATACCTAACACCCATTAGCCAGCTTCTGTCTGGATCCCTATGGAGGGCCTTGAATGCTTTGATTGTTCAGATATAATTCTCTTTTGGAAATAGGGAGCTGTCTTTTGACATCACCTGTAATGCCTGGTGTCTGTCCCTGTAAATATAACAATGATACCACCTACAGTGGTGTGACAATGTAAGTTTACAAAGCATTTTCACACACCCAGTCTTAACAATCTTAGCATCATTTGGGAAGCTGGGTCTTTCACCCCATTAAGCTGGTGACTGTCTTCAGTTTTTAGATGCTGGCGCATGCCTGTGTGTGTGTGTGTGTATATGTGTGTGCGTGTGCACGCGCATGCGTGCGCACGCATGCACACACGTGCAATCTTGAAGGATTGTTTCTTTTCTTTTAACACAAAAAGCTAAAGTTTCAAAGCAGGTGGGGTGTGGGTTAAACACTGTTCTAAATGGCAGGCCTGCTGTTCGTGGGGATGGAAAGTGGCCTGAAAGTTTAAAAATAACCCGAACATTATAGACTCCTGTGAATTCTACAGCCCGGAGCACTGTGAGTCTGTGGGTGTCTTACCTGCTGGAGTGCAGGCAGGAAAACAACAAGTTGAGAGGCAGGAGGATTTAAATTTGCTGAATCCTTTAGTGGCACGCGTTGGCAGCAGAAGTTTTCATTAAAAAAATGAAAGCCATACCTAATAATCAGGATCGATATTCCTGAATGGTAGGAATAGTGCTACCCGTGGATTTGTTGAACACCGAACACTGGCTAATATTTGGGGCTGCAGTAAAGCAGACCCTCCTTTCCTATTGCTGAACACCATCTCTCCATCTGTTCCTTACCTTCCTTACTGACCCCTCCAGAGTTTGTCTGATAGCATTTCTGGGAAGCTGCCTAAGACTGACCCACCAGGGAGCTCAGGGGGTAGGGCATTTTGGGTAGAGTTGGCCATTCATTGAAAAAACAGGTAAATGGCATGTAAAACCATATTCGTCATGAGTAAATTGTGCACAATAATATACCCTTTGGATTTTAAGAAGTTTTGAAGAGTGTAAACAGGTTTTGAAGTAAGACTTGGTTCCCCTTGGCGTGCCCGTGCTGCTCTGGGACATTGAAATGCAGAACCGCAGCAGCAGGTCGGGCTAATTACACCAGCACATATTGGAATACGATGCACTTGGGCATGTGTTGTCCCAGTTGGTCTATCAATAGTCTCCTGAGATTTAGAGGGCAGGCATTACTGTTGTCATTTTTGCACATGTGGTAATAAGCCAAACAAAGATTGAGGTGCAAGTCTCCTGTCTTGTCTCACACTCATTACTTGCTTATGCTAAGACCCTTCAACACCTGCTGTAGTCTCTGGACATTTTCTTGCATCTTGGAATTATAGGATGGTCATGAAATGAAGTGACTAGCCCATGTCTCTATTAATGGTATCAGTGAGAAGCCTACATTATGGTGGTTAAGAAAATGGATTTTGGAGTCAAATAGACCTAGGGTTGACCTTCTGCTATGTCCTTTACCACCCATCTGACCTTGAGGGAAATTATTTCATTTCTCTCAGTTTTGCTTTTCTTATCTGTAAAATGCTTATTATAATAGTACATACCATACAGGATTATTCTGAGAAATAAGGAAAGCAAAGAGCTTAGTGTAGTACCTTTTTATTAAATAATAAGTGTTTAATACCCATTATAATTAATATCATTAACCAAATTGCCTATACTCTTCTTTGTAATTATTCCTTATTTGTTTGATGCATGTCCATTTTTCTCTTGGATTTTTATAGTCTTGGAATTTGCACTATGAAATCAGGATCTATTAGAGAATAGAGATTATTTTAACAAAGAAAAACTAGCATAATAGGAAACTTTGGGTTATTATATTAATAATACTTGACCACTTCACATCCAGCAGAAGTTTTTTTTTTTTTTTAAATTTTTTTTTCAACGTTTATTTATTTTTGGGACAGAGAGAGACAGAGCATGAACGGGGGAGGAGCAGAGAGAGAGAGGGAGACACAGAATCGGAAACAGGCTCCAGGCTCTGAGCCATCAGCCCAGAGCCTGATGCGGGGCTCGAACTCACGGACCGCGAGATCGTGACCTGGCTGAAGTCGGACGCTTAACCGACTGCGCCACCCAGGCGCCCCCAGCAGAAATTTTTTGAAGAATGTGACTAAGGGATCGAGTGATTATGTGAAAAAAACAAGAAAAGTCTCTAAGGGAGAAGACTGTAGTATGAGCACATCCGTGTGTGTGTTGGGGTTGGTTTGTTAAGGGTCTTAGAGAGGAGTATTTCAGAAATTCTCCCTTTTGATTGAGAATTACATTTTCATCTTTCCCATTTTTAAGTGGCTCATTAGGAATATTTAAAAATCTTCAAAAGAACTTGTGATTCTTCCCATTTAAATATAATGGGTTACATTTATGTATAGGTCTGTCTGATAGCTCCCAACAGCATAGGAAGATCAGTTTATATATTTATACAGTTGGCTGGCAGAATGAGATCAGACCAGAATGGAATGTGTGTCTTTGCATATAGGCAAAAGTGTGTGTGTCTCTTCCACATATAATTCTTCATAAGGGACAGAGGTCTGATGATAACATTTGCCTTTTTGTAGAGAGAAGAGATAGAACTAGTTTAAGATGATGATTGATTTCGAAGCAGAATTTTATTCTTCTGTGTTTTGTATTCTGTGGAAAGAGACCTGAAAATGTTCTTTATATGAGGGTCTGAATGTCTTTTTAAAATACGTGATTCCCTAGGGGCGCCTGGGTGGCTCAGTCGGTTAAGCGTCTGACTTCGGCTCAGGTCATGATCTCACAGTTTGTGAGTTCGAGCCCCGCATCGGGCTCTGTGCTGACAGCTCGGAGCCTGGAGCCTGCTTAGATTCTGTGTCTCCCTCTCTCTCTGACCCTCCCCCCATTCATGCTCTGTCTCTGTCTCAAAAATAAATAAAAAATTAAAAAAAAAAATACGTGATTCCCTAAATCTTATTTCAACCATATTTTTAAAGAGCGGGAGATATTCCTCATATGAAAATGAACCCTATGATTTGATGATTGATCAAATGAGTGTGAGGCTGTTATTGTGCTGGAAAAGTTCCCGAGTTAGAATATCTGATCTCCTACAGGAGAGGTAGGCATCCTTTCATGCCGTAAGGGGGAGGATGAACACTAAACCCAGGATGAACAGCTGGAAACAGCTGACAACAGAGCAGAGATTCAGTCTAGTCTAGCTAGACTAGCAGGTTCACAGTCTAGTCAGAGCTAGACTGTGTTAGGGGAAGGGCAGCCCCTCAGACAGGCACCAGCTAACCAGCTGATGCTAAGATCTTTTTCACCAAAAAGAGTTGCAGGAGACTCAATGATTCATTCATTGACGATGTATTTAATAAAGGCCTGCTATGAGTATAACATAATGCAGGCACTCTAGGTAATAAAATGAAGGGGAAGATATGTCCTTTGTACTTGAAAAGCTTATACCATAGTGAAGAAGACAAGGCACACATAATTGAAAAATTAAATAGGAATTTAGTGGTGAAGTTATACCCATGACAACAATGACAGTTAGTAAACAGGTACTATATGAATGACACAGAAGTTCTGTGAATTTAGAGGAGGTAGAGATCACAGATAGAGTTGGAGAGGTTACGGAAGGCTTCATGGAAGAGGCAGAATTGAACTGAACCATACTTTCAAGGATATCTAGGAGTTAGAGAAGCAGAAAAGATGAAAGATGTTCTTGGGTCAGTCTGAAGCAGGTGCTCTGAGCAAGAGTTTTGAGGCAGGAGTGGGCATGACATGTTATAGCTATGTTGATACTATGGCACATGGGGAGATGGTGTTAGAAAGGTAGGTTGAATTCATATTTTCTTGAGTTGTCAGGCTTAGGAGTTTGGCCATTTTTTTAGGCAGGAAGGAACCACAGAAGTTAAGTGATTGACAGGGAGAATGACGTCACCCCAGTAGAAACTGGAATTTTTGGAGGGGAGCTTGCTTTGAAGGAATTACAATGAATTCACTTTTTAACACATTGAGTTTGAGATGACGAAGGACAGTCCGTGTAGAGATACTCATTCCTTAGTTGGGCATTTGGATCTGGAAAGAAGGTGGAAAGGTAAGGATGAGACTAGATGTGGAAGCAGAGGGGATAGTAGAAAGTGTGAGTAAGGATATGACCCTGAAAGGAAAGATGTCAGAGAAGATGCAGGGGTTGAGAACAGCCCCTTGGGGGTACTCCCACAATAAAGAGAGGAATAAAAGGAGCAAAAGAAGGAAACAGATATTGAGAAACTGGGAGGTGGGGTGCTAAGATAGGGGAACTCTGAGAAGTAGGGGCAGTCAGTGGTGCCAGATGCTACAGAGGAGTCAAGGGGGGGGGATGGGGGAAACAGGACCACAGGAGGTCAGTGGGGGTCTCAGTGCAGTTTCAGGGGAGTGGAAGGGGCAGAACCAGCACATGGCCTGCCCAGGTGCACATTTCAAAACTGGCCTTAAGTCCATATCATATGGGAATGCCTTATTCACTCTGATTATTTTATACCAGGTGGGTGTAACCAGCTGCTCAGCGGAGGAGAGAGTGGGAGAGAAAGGGTGTGGTGATGGACAGGTGGTGGCTTAATCTGCTGATGATTCCAACCCAAAGAGTCCTGTAAGAGGCAAGACTGGTGGGTGTGGTAGAAATGAGTTCCCTTCTCTGGGCCTTTAGGGTCCTCTAGGCTCTGTTTCAGCTGTGAGCTGCTTTTCCTGCTAATCGGGACACTGTCTTCAAGAGTGAAGTGTGGGGAATGGATTAAGATCAGCAAGTTCAGGTTATAACTCAGGTACCTTCTCGTCCTGGCACTGCCTCCTTTGCTCTAGCACCTGACATCATGCCTGACACATGGAAGGTGCTCATTTTATGTTTGCTGAATGAATGAATCAGACTAAACCCACCCAGGCTGAGCAAGCTTTGCAATGTGTGGGCTGTATTTTGTTTTCTGAGTCAAGAGGCCAAGGGGGCGGATGGATGGGCGTGCTTCCGTCGGTTGTTCTCACCCTTAGATACTGAAGCATCCTCCGCTCACCCCTACCAGTCAGAGCTAGAGCTCTGCAGAGTCCTCCTGCTGCACTTTGCCTTGACCAGGAAGCAAGGCTGGACCCTGAGGATAGGTGCTGAGGTGAAGTAATGGGGCAGGGGTCCTTTGACATCTGGGAATAAACATTGAAGCTCCAAAGGGACCTTTTCAGCAAGGGTTAATGTTTGTTTGATTGAATATATTTGACTTTTGTTCAGATTGAAAAGTCAGCTCGTCTTAGGGAAAAGAAAGGATCGAAGTGGTAATAGATTTTTTGTGATCCTAGTTACACTGAAACACAGTAAACATGCTGACTGGTTAATTAGTCCCGTGCATCTAGCGTTCGCTCCACAGCCTGGGCATTCATGTTCCATGCTGCTGTTCCATGCTGCTGTTCCATGCTGCTTCTCCCCACCTCCGGTGCCATCTCTTTCAAAGGGATCTCCCTAGTTCTTCCCTTTTCCTGGCTGCTCCCAGCTGGAGGGGATGTCTCCCTTCTCTGTTCTCCCCCTCATGGGGTACACTATTATGATGCACACTACATTCTGCTTTGTATCAGAGCCCTTCATGGGTATGTTTCACCCTTCCTCTCTCTAAAAATGTAAGCTGTCAGAGGCTGTGACTATGTCTGATTTATCCTTGAACCTCAGAATTCCTGAGAAAAATGCCTGGCACATGAGAATGCTTTCATGAGTATTCATTAAGGGGACTTATGTATTAATGAATATGTAAATTAATGCATACCTCTCCCAGGTACCAAGGCCTTTGGGCTCTTTGGACTCCGATCTCTAATGTTTTTCTTTCTTTTCTCTTTTTCTCCATTTGTCCTTCTGACCAAGTCTCAGACACTTCTATTTCTCTGCCCCTCCGTCCACTCCACACACACCAAAGTCATCTCTGATCTGCACTTCTGAAATCTGCTTTCGGAAAAGAAAGCTGCCAGATATGTGGTTTGCTATGTGTTACTGTGGTCACAGCTACCATTGCTTAAATGTATTTAACAAACACATATATAGCGCTTGTGTGCCAGGTAGGTAGTGTTCTAAGAGCTTTACACATACTAACTAACTTCATCTTCATAACGGTCCTGAGACAGGTGGCATGCTTTCCTCAAATTTAACCCTTTGGGAGGCTTTCTGGCTCAGGGTCATGCTTCACCTTACAAGATCAGGCCTGTGATGGACTCTGAAGCAAGGAAACCATTATTTTGACATGCAGAATGTTAATGGTGGCCACCGATTGTGAAGAGTCCTGACCTTATTATCAGGAGATCCAACTCTGCTATTTCCTAGCTCTGTGCACTTGAACAAATACCTGACCCTTTGGGCCGCAGATAACAGAATGTGCCTTACAGTCCTGCAGCAAAGATGCAGTGAGATGACATTATCACAGTTGGCACTCAGGAAATATTGAGTTGTCATAAATGAATGGTTTTAAAAACATTTTTAAGCAAAATTTGCACATCTATAGTTAGCTGGTGGAGTGTTAGAGCTGTGGAGTTTCTCAAGCATGGGTTTGAGAAATGCTGCTTCTAGGGATGGACATTACATAAGGATGTAAAGTTATGTTTTCACCCAAGTGAGGGCTGTAAGGTATTGTGGAAGCCACCAGATTCAAGATGTCTGCATTGCCATAATGCTCCTCTGCTCTGCAATGAATTTGCACATGGTCTCCTGCCAACTTTTTTCTTAAGAACCCACTCCCAAATCCTCTCTGCATTATGTTCCTTAGAGCACTGCTTTGCATAAGAGTCTATTTCTTGGAAAAGCTCAACAGGGGGAAAAATAGAACAAAAGGGGCTCTGATAGCTTAAGCATAAGTTATCTGAGTGTAATTGTTGGAGGGGCGGGGTTGGGGGTGGGGTATGAGGAAGCCGGGCTGGTGGGAGGGGCACACGCATTTTGGATGAGGTTAGATTTACAGACTCCGCAGTGACGGGCTAAAATCTCATTCGAAGATGGCCCAAGGCCTGACAGATCTGGGAAGAGCTTTATGAATGAGGGGAATAGGCTAAGTGCCTCTCCAATCGCGATGCTCATTCTATCCATCTTAGTACAACCTCCCATGGCCTTCCTGGTCTGCGGGAGTGCAGCCAACTGGTTTCATCCCTTTTCCAAAGGTAACTGGAGGGACCCTCTACCAGTAGCCTTCCCTCCTGCTTGCATTTTGGATGGTACACTGGAATTGAGGGGCTACAGGGTGAAAGCTTTGAGATTAAACCATCTATATGGGGTTAATAATCTAGTGAAGCTTTTCACTTGCTTCCTCAGACCCTGTTGGGTTTCTAGTTTGCAGGTGACTGCTTGCCGAAAAACATGCAGGTGGAAAAACATTTGCTTGCACCATCTTAACTGTGTGCGTATCGTCCATATGTGTGCATGTACACATGTGCATGTGCATGCAGTGTGTCGACTTTGTGCCCAGTGTGTGGGGCTGTACTTTCTAAATACTGTGAGATGGGCTGATTGTATTATAGTGAATTTTGGGGCTTGGACCTCAGCAAAGTCCCACGTGGGAGTAGAGGGCTGGTGACAAGAGGTCACTTCTTTAGGCATTACCTAGGCTCTGGAATATCTGGGGGGTGCTGGGCTGCCAAGTACCTGAGCTCACAGTGATGTGCTCACAAGTGACCAGTAGATGGTGCTCTAACAACAGGGAACTATGGCCTCTGTTCCTCATGGGCTGGAAAGCGATTTTAGGAAACCGGTTTCCAATCAGTTATGACCAAATGCTGATTTTCTGCATTTCCATATGTGGGTCTTTAATACATTGGAAAGAGGGACACTGTAAGGAGAATTCCCACCAAGTTCCCTTATGAAGAGCATCATGGCAATGACCTGATTTTTTCTAAGGATCCTCCTGGATCTTGAGGGCAATAGATGTGTTTAGTTTAGCATCTTCCCAGCATGGTCCCAGGAACGTGTGGCCACTGATCAAACCCAAATTGAGGATGGCAAGCATAGAATTCCCATGGGCTTAGTGTGAGTGTAGAGTTTCTTCTCTTGACAGTGAAAAATTTGGAATTACACTCTTACCATCCACAAGAGATTAGACTGGGTGTTAGAAAGAGCCATAAAGTGCAAGTCAGAAGATCTGTTAGAAGCCCAGGGAAAATTACTTAATGTTTCCGAAACTGCTAATTTGTCCACCAAATCAGGGTCATAATACATGGGTTAGCTGGCTGATCTCAGAGATTTGTTGTGAGGATTCTGTAAGCTGAAAACTATTAAACACACATAAAATGTAATTCGGCCATTAAAATTCTAGCCCTCTGGGGGCTGGAAGAATGGGGGCTTTAGAGAGTCACAGATCTCAAAGGTCTGAAGAGCTGTGACTGTAGGGTGGGGGATGGTAGATGTGGTGAAATATGAGTGTATGCCTCCCTCTCAACATTACTGCCCTCAGACCAAGTCCATTACCAAAGACTTTTATACCGTCATGCTTGCCTCTTTCCTCTGGGGCTGCACCCTCCAGGAATTCCCCATTTATAACCTCGCTACAGAGGAGCGCGTACTCGCTGGCATAGTCTACATTATCCCCAACACATGTGCTTGTGACTGCTGTCTCAGAACGCAAGGAAGGCAGGCCTCAATTCCACTGGGGCTACACACCTCCAAGTCTAATATCCTGTCTTGGGGATCCTAGGTCTCTAAAGAATTACAGCAGCCACAGAGAACCCAGAACATTGTAGAGAGAGGAAGCAGAATTAGTACTGCCTCTCTGCTGAGTGGGTGACATTGAAGACCCAAGTCTGGGTGTTCCAGATCTTCCAGGAACCTCTTCCAGGAGGTAGAGCTCAGAGAACCCTGCTTCCTCTGAGCATTAACAAATGGGCACACCACCCTGAAGCCTGCTAAGGCCCAGACACAGAGGACAGGGGTGAAGTCGTACTCTGAGAATGAGGTCTTTCAGGCACTCTGGTCGGTAAGGTTATAGAATCTAATTTAATCCAGGAAGAGGACACGTTTTTGGGGGTCATTATTTATTTTGTTCATTATTATGTCCTCAGTGCCAACAGTGTCTGGTGCTCAAAAATATTTATCAGATGATTGATTTGAATGAATTTTGTACTATGGATTATGGTTCTGCCTGAAAGCACGGGTTTGCTCACTTCTGAAAGCCCTTTCTAATCTACACAGTTTGCAGGGTTACTGAGACGACCACTTGTGACCATTGTGAGTGACGAACAGGGACCTCATGGTTCATAGCAACATCTTCCCTTTTACTTCTGACTAGGTATCTGACTGAAAAGGACCCTCCAATTAAGGTAGGTAGAATGACAGAGTAAGGCAGTAATGTGAAGTCAAAATAATAATTAGAGCTGACACACCTTGTGTAGTAATTTGGCCTGAAACAGGCTGAATCAACCTGAATCAAAAGGTCAACATGCCATCCCAAAGGCAGCAGTGACATCATTCCTTTGGGTTTCCAGTACCCAGAGAATTTCCCTTCACACATGTTCTCATATGTTCTCACACAGTAGACCTTGCGTCAGTGCTCACGTGGCCTTGCCCACAGACACATACACATACACATAGGAACACACGTGCCTCTCACTCAGATGTCCCTTCCCTTCCCCTCAGTTAATCTCACACACAGGGACACACTGCCTTTCAGACACATGAAGCTGCATTCACCCAACCTCTTGGCCTTGGTCAGACTCTGTTTCTTTCCTCAGCCACCCGCCCCTTCCTTTTCTCTAACATTGCTCATGTGGGGAGGATTTGGATAGAGCTGTGTGTTGAGGCTGAGATTGGAAAAAAGCAGAGGCAAGTGTGTTCCAGCTACTGGAGACATGGGAGGGGGCGGCTGGTACCTGTGTTCCGTTCAAACCACTGAGTCACCTTTGGACAAGGGCGTGGTTGCTAAACCCTCTTTCTCAGGGCCTTGGAGTCCACCTTTCCCACTTAACGCAGCTCAGATACTAATTGGTTTTTTCTTCATTAACAGGGTGGGTTTGAGGAAGTCAGTGGAGCGGACTTATGAGTAAAAGGTGTGGGTGGGAGGATCTCCTGATAAGACTTTGAGAAGGGTAGTGTTAGCCCCAAACTACCATCGCCGGCCCCAGTATCTGGGCCACTCTTCCAGAAATGGATGCGCAGGGCTCCTCCGGAGCTGAACCCAAGAAGCCGCCCCAGATCGCATTTGCCTAGGGAGGGCAGAAGCTCCCGCGGGGAGCTGGCACCAACAGCAGGGTGCGGAGCCCCCAGTGGTCCCAGCGTGCCTCACGGGGCCTGCGGGTTGCTAAGTGGGGAGACAGGGAGAGGGTGCTGCCTTCTCCGCGGAAATCCCTGGGCAGCGTTCCTTGGAGACTGGGAGGTGTGGAGAAGCAGCGACCCGGCCCTGGAGCGCGGCGCGCACGGCGCAAAGGCTTTGACTACCCCGCCTGGGCGGGCACTGCGCGGGGCACAGCACCGGCCGGCGCCTCGGCGGGGACGGAAGGCGCGAGTGCGTGCGCGCGTGCGTGTGCGCCCCCGCCGGGCCTGGGCTCGGCTCTCTTGCGGGGACCGTGCCGCGCCGCCAGCTGCGCCTGCCTCTCTCCTCTGGCGTTACTTGCGGGAGAGGCGACTCTTGCTGGACCTCTGCGGAGGTGGCCCGCTACCTTCTGGCTAAATAAATCTATGAGCCAAACCAACCTCACTTCCCAGGCCCCTGCAGCTGCGGTCGGCCGGGGTCCTTCCGGCTCCATCCCCGCCCCTCCTGTCCTCACCGGCCCCGCCCCCGCCTCTCCGGGCGCTCCAACGCGCGCCTCGCTGCGCCTCTGCGCTCCGCCTGCCCCCCCTCCCACCCCCAACTCCTCGCCTTCTCCTTTCCTTCCCCACCTCTCCTCTGCTTCCCGGAGTGGGGCTGTCGGTGGCAGAAGACGCCGAGCCGTTCGGCAGGAAGTTCGGTCCTTGGACAACTCCCGTGCCAGGCCACGGCTAGGCTCGCCTGCAACCTGTTCCTCCCTCGCCCAAGTGCTCGCCGCCCGCCCGCTCCCGCCCTCGCCCCGGCGCAGCCGCGGATCGCTGTTGCATGCTGATCCGGGGAGGCGGCGGCGACGGCGGCGGCGGCGAGCGCTCCGGCAGGATGCTGGCACTCGGGCTCCGCTGCTCTCCGGAGGCTGCTCAACTTCTATCCCAAGCGCAGGAGCTTTGAAGTCGTTTGTCCCTCTCCGGTTGGATTGACTTCTTCTTTTGATATTTTGGGCGT
Organism: Herpailurus yagouaroundi; assembly: GCF_014898765.1. Lineage (NCBI taxonomy): Eukaryota > Metazoa > Chordata > Mammalia > Carnivora > Felidae > Herpailurus > Herpailurus yagouaroundi. The sequence goes on from NW_024412426.1 coordinate 8,437,298, forward strand.
TGCGGTTTGCGCAGGAACCTCAGTATCGCTCCCCCCTCCCTCTCTGTCAACCTTTGGATGCGTCTGTGCTGGCAGATTTAAAGACCCAAGTCTTGGCTGTGGAATTTCTTAGATGGACTTGCCGGGGCTGGCGTTATAAAGCATGTCACCATAACCCCGTCCTTGTCTTTTTTTTTTTTTTTTAAGTTATTTTGTTTTCATTTTTCCCTTCCTCCCCAACCCCCACCCCCAATAAATCACCAAACTGTTACCTAGCGGGCCGGTGCCTGCCTGTCTTCCAGAACTAGGTGGTGCGTCTGCCAGAAGAGGAGCTATGTTTGAAGAGCAGCCTACTCCACCCCTCTCTTCTTCAGTCCCCGAATGCCACCACACACTGGCATTTTGAAAAAAAAAAAAAATTGCCTCCAGAAACTGAGCACCCCCAAGCCCTCCCCCCGTTTTTTTTTGTTTTTTGTTTTTTCCTCCTTGAGGAATGGAGCTTCGCAGAGGTTGCATTTAGATTCAACAGTTCAGAGCAGCGGGGCTGCTGCTGCCGCCGCCTCTCTCAAGAGCTCGCGAGGCTCCCCGGAGGCGGTGGTCCCCGTGCTCGTCTGGATGCGGCTCTGAGTCTCCGTGTCTCTCTGCTTGTTGCTGTGTGCGGGTGTCCGGCCGCGATCACCTTTGTGTGTCTTCTGTCTGTTTAAACTTCAGGATGGCTCGCTTCGGGGAGGCGGTGGTCGGCAGGCCGGGGTCGGGCGATGGAGACTCGGACCAGAGCAGGAACCGGCAAGGAACCCCGGTGCCGGCCTCGGGGCCAGCGGCCGCCTACAAGCAGTCGAAAGCGCAGAGGGCGCGGACTATGGCTTTGTACAACCCCATTCCCGTCCGGCAGAACTGTTTCACCGTCAACAGATCCCTGTTCATCTTCGGAGAAGATAATATTGTCAGGAAATACGCCAAGAAGCTCATCGATTGGCCATATCCTTTCTTGCCCACCATAACTCCCCTCTCTCCCTTTGCATTTCTTCCGGTAAGGGGGGAAATCTAGCATGGAATTTATCCCCCATCCCCTTCCTGGTGCCAATTTGCCCCTTTGCTGGAGTGCACTCTACTTCGGTGCACCTGAGGGGCAAGCTTGGTGTCTGTAGAGACCAGTGTGGGCACTAGTGCTTTTCAAGGTAAGACTTGGTTTTTGATTTTTCCTATGTGGAAATCTCTGGTGTCCCTGGGTGCATGGTGTTGCTGTGTCTGCCCCTTTCTGGGCCGGGCTTTGTCTGATTTTCAGGCCCCCTCAGGCCCTTCACATAGAATGGATTGCCCCAAATCTCAGGGTTTTCTTTCATACTCACTCCCCTTTCCTCCCTCAAAGACACCCCCTCTGTCTGCATCCCCACCCTCTGGAAAGACACCTGCACTGTCTGCTTGTGGGGAAGTCAAGGCTCCCTGAGGGGATTTATCAGTTCAGAAGCTTCAAGAGTCTGGGCCAAAACCCTGTAGACAAATAGACAAATGGACAAATAAAACAGCCATTTGGCTGGGGATTCAGCTAACTCTGGGGACTGAGTTTAAGTTCCACTGAGAGTGGAGTGAATGACTGTGTCAGCAGAGGCAATCTCTAATGATACAGCCCAGACCGCTCAGAGTGGAGTTTTCTTTTCAGCCAAAGAACAGCTCATCGGAGTCCATCCTTTTCTTAGTCCTGGGTTGGGTACTCCTGCCTCTGAATGTTTGACTCAGCTGAGTGCTCTCCTTGTGCCCAAGATTCAGGTTGATCTGCTGAGCTTGAATTCATCAGCTGTGCCCAGAGATGTGCAAGCCGTCTGTCTCTCCCTACCTCCAAAGGAACTGCTCTCCGCAAAGAGCTGGTGGGGGTGTCTCTGATGGTGGCAGTTTCAGGGTGAACAGGCATAGAAGGAGCTTCTTTGCAGGTTTAATCAAGTGCACCAAATACAGGCTGCTGATTAGGCATCTCACCGCCTTGTTCTTCACTAAGAATTTGGGCACCTGGCAAGGTCTTTAGGAATTGGGGTTGGTGGGGAGGGTGCTTAGTAGGAAGCAAGCCAGTGGCATGGCTTTAAATAGGGGAGTAGGTTTGGAGACATGGGACTTTGATGCTTGTGGAAAGAAATTTCTTGGGAAGGATGTACCTGCAGAGGAGGCCCCTAGTCGTCTTCTCTAGCCTCCTCTCTCCCCACCCCCACCCTCCAGGTGTGCAGCAGTGAGACAGCTGGAGCTGCATTGGGTCTCTAGTATCAGTGAGGCACGTGGCTCGCTTCCTCCAGGGCCTGGGCATCTCCCTACTACCCCCACCCCAGTCTCTGGCCTTCCCCTCCTTCTTCCCTAGTTCTCTGCCTCAGCAGCACTGCGATTGGCTGGCGCATGGTGCTTCTAGGCAGCACCCCTCATTAGAAACGAAGGAGCATCTCGAAGCAGATATTCTTCCTGCTGCTGCTCAAATCCTCCCACAACCACCCCTGGCTGGGCTTCCTCTCTCCTCCTCTCTGTGCTCCCCTTCTCCTCCCACCCCCACAGAGTGCTTCGGGGCCATTCCGTGCTGAGTTAAACGTATCTAGGGGTGGGGATACTGGGGAGGAGGAAGGGTCCTGTCCCTGCAGTCCCGCCTGCCCGGTGCGCAGCACAAAGCGGACAGATCTCATTGTGTTGCGTGCTGCGGCAGCAAACACTCCTCTAGTCAGGTTTCTACGGATTCCTCCCGCGGGGCTCCGTTCCCCTGTCCGCCTCTATAGTTCTCTAAAATTCCCCACACTCCAGGTGCTGCTTTACTGTGCCCCTCTCTTAGGGTCGTGTTTACCGAGGCGCCCCTCGGTTTCCTGGCGGTAGACAAAGCCGCCCATCCACCCCGCGGGTGGCAAAGGGTGCCAGCAGCCATCGTTGGCACCTAGGACAGCGCCACCGAAACTCCCCAGGCGTGCGCGCGGCAGTGGGATCAGCCCGGTTCAGCACCTCGGGCACTTCCGGCTGGGCCCAGACTGGGGGGGGGGGGGGGCGCGGGGCTGGGAAATGAAGCACGGGGTCCATACTACGTGGTTGGCTCTTTTCACGTTTTCTCTTCCGCTGCAAAGACACCGCCTTTCTGCCAGGCGTTGCGAGCGCAAGGTGCGACAGTGGTTTTTACTCCGCCCTTTCCTTGTCTTTGGCCAGGATGGACCAAAGAGAGTCAAAGGAGAGAATGGGGAGTTGATTTCAGCATCGTACTCTGCCTTGGCCCAGAGCCTGGTCCCAGTGGCCTCTTCTATCCCCATAGCTGGAAGTTTCTCAGTGGTTCTTCAGCGTGTAGGCTGTTGTAACAGTGTTCAGAGAACATCTGCTAAGGTGTGTAGAGGAGCCTGGTTGGAAAATTTAAAATACACCATGTTTGCTTTTTTTCCCCCTCCTGGCTATACAGCGAGACTGTCTAATATATATTCCCTCTGGTGGTGACCGTGTGGAAACATTGCGCTTCTTTGGGTTCTGCGTTTTCTCCAGTACTGCATCTGAGATGCTAGTCTCGCTTTCCTTCCTACCTGGACACCCAGCTTCCTGAAATCGCTCCCTTTTTCTTACTGGGTGGCACTGTGAGCCGTGGTTAACCAGTAAAACTTTGGAGCCAGGCTGTCTGCATTCAAATTTCCCGTTCCTTCACCAGCTCTGTGACCTTGAAAAGTTACTTAATTACTTCGTGACTCAGTTTCCTTATCTGTAAAATGAGGGTGATAATAATGAGTTACTGGGAGAACTAAATGAGGTAGTAAAAGTCCAGTTTGTAGAACATTGCCTAATTACCCAGTAAACACCAGCTGTTATTTTAATGGGGTCCTTCAGAAATTTCAGCATCCCTGAAGAGAGGGGTCTCAGTTCTAAATGAAGCGTGCCTTCTAGATTTTGCTTCTCAAAAAAGCAAAGAGCCAACAACCAAATCATCTGGGGGCCTGTTCCTGTTAAAAATTCAGGACCTTGAGCCCCACTTCAGATTTACTGAATCAGAATCTGCATTTTAATAAAATCCCCAGGTGGTTAGTACGCACATTAAAGTCTGGGAAGCACTTCTTTACTGTTTGTAAGGGCCAGATTTTTGGAAAAAAGAAAGATTGTTCAGAAAATGTGTTAAGACCTCCTGCTTTGAACTGACATAGGAACATGTAACATGCTTGAGGACTTTGATTATTTGTGCACTATGTCTCTGAGACTTACACATCTTTTATGGGCTGCAGAAAGTCACCGTGGGTCTAGGAGGGAAGGAACACTTCTGTGTGCTGTGTTAGCCTCTCTTCATGCTGCCTATTACTCGTCTTTAACAAATTGGCCTGAAAAGATCAGTTAAGTGAAAGGAATTATTTAATTTATACTTGTAGCATTCTCTGGCTTGCGTGGGTGGGTGGGGTAATCTTTTCCAGTTATTTAATAGGGGAAGTCTAGTTGTTATGGAAAGAAATGCCCACAATAACCCTGATTTGTCATGAAAGATGGTGGTAAGTTACAGCCCACTCTGAATGTGTTTCATTTTTCTTGGAAGCTACATCTGCATAGGGAGATAATTTTATTTTCTTATGGCACTCTTTTCTGCAGTGGATACCGTAACCTTTTTGAAAATGCTAATCTGATTTAAAATGTGATATTACATTCTATATGATTCTTCCATTTATTTCTTGCTCATCTAATAGATGTAACAAAAGGATTTTCTTTTCCTCACGGAATTGGCTGCTCCGAGCGTCATCCCACATTCACTGCCATATGCTAACCAGCTCTAACCCTTCCATTCCCAGACCCAGTGATTCTATGGACACATACAATGTCTCCCTCATGGTTTGTGAGATGCCCCACACTTGTTCGTACTTTTTTAGGTCAGAGGATGAGAGGAGGAAATATATCTGACTTGGGGACTCTGTGCCATTGATGGGCAGTAGGAGATTTCCTCCCCACTGATGATGTGGGTCATCTCAGCAGGGGAACACATGTTTCATGCAGAAATGTACAGGGCCTAAAGTAGGAAGATCAAATGTGTTTGCAGCCGCTGAGATGTTGAAGCTCATTATAATGAACTTGTAGATACTCATCCATGATTTCTTGTTGCAGAGAATTTCATTGTAGTCTCAAAAGACTCTGGCTCTGGGTCAGAGGTTATGTGCTTTATTATGGTAAATTTCCCATTGAAAAATGTGCATTTATTTTGGAGGATTTTGGTGAGGATTACTAAAAGCTTTAGTGTCCACATCTCCCATTTTGACATAAACTTTTCTGCTGTTCTGGTTGTCTATAAATATACAGCACCTTGCAGGATAGTAGACTGTAATCTTGGCAAGAATTTCAGGTTTGATGTAACGCTAATGGATCATGAGTCAGAGTGCCTTGATTAGGGCAGAGGGTGGCAGCTAACAAGGACAGAGTCTGTAATTATATCCTATGATCACATAATGCAGAAGGGTTTCGCATCTTCTGTGTACCTGGGCACAGATGCAGACAGTGAAGCAGACAGTGACTGTCACTGGCCCTGCGGCTGCTAGAGAAAGGTCTTCATTTCCTCTGGAAACCAGGCTATGCCTTGTCGTGGGGACCAGTTGCCACTGGGATGCAGCCTGGAAAGCGAGCTGGAGCGAAGGAGTTTGACAGAAATGAAATGACGGGAGGCTGGAGATGAAAATATCTTGGACGCGATAGTTTTGTCTGTTGGCTTGCGTGTCACCATGTCTCCTCTTCCCTCCACTTGCTTTCCCTGTAACAGGCGGGATGCACACTATGAATTAAAGGAGGAGGAGGGAAATAATGAGCACAGGTCTTTTTTATCTTCTGAAAGATTCAGACTTTGGAGTTTATTAGCTCCATCCAGAATTGCTGATCTCTTTTTAGCTGCTGCTGTATAAAATGTAGGGTTCCCCCCCATCTCTGCAGCTTCCCCCCTCTTCATAGGAACATCTGGTTTCCTCCTATCTTCATGTTCTTAGTTAAAATAAAACGGAGTCAAGATTCGCTAAGCTGTCAGAACTCCTGCAAACCCTTGACTCCTTGGTTTCCACCCGCAGCCCAGCAGCCTCCCTTTTGTCATTCGCAAGGCTGCACAGGAAGCTGCGGGTCTCCAAAAGCCCAGCCATGCAAGCCAGCTATCAGAGGCCACTCTGTTTCTCACTGACCACACAGACAGGAAAGAGGGAACCTGGACGTGACTGTAATGAATACCCTTTTATTCAAAGAGAGAGACTTTCTCTTTCTGCTGTCTTCTGTCCCTTTTCCATCTTTCTGTATTTCTCCCTCACTCATTTTTAGGTTCAGCCTTTGTGAATAATTCATTATATGTGTGGGTTTTCTCTAGGATTTTCAGAAAAGGAAGGTTATTTGTCTACTTGGATACAAGCAAGGTCTCTTGCCGAGGACCGGCTTCACAGATGGACTTTTTCGTCTACATCCTCTGTTTTTTGCAGTGGGACTAGGACACAAAGAAAGGTAGTGGGGGAGCTGGCTGGGGAGGGGTGTAGAGATCTCTTTTAACATGCTTTTTCTTGCTGCTTTTATAATGACTGCCTCCTACCCAGTCCTGTTACATTTGGGTGCCCCATAAATATGCAGCTACTCCCCTCCTCTATTCAGAGAAATGGTTAACTAGGAGATATTTATGTCCCCCAAGTACTTGTCACTCTGAACGCTCTTGTCATTCCAGGTCTTACGCTAATAAATGCTGAACCATAGAGCTCAGGAGGCTTCTGTAATTATTTCTTTTCAAATTTGAGTGGGACTTCACATAGGAATTTGGAAGGGTGAGCAGGTACTGAAATTAATGTGTACCACTCCCCATCCGCTCTGTCATCTGCACCGTTACGTGGCTTTTAAAGCAGTCCCTTTTGGGGGTGCCTGGGTGGCTCAGTCCATTGAGCATCTGATTCAGCTCAGGTCATGATGTCACAGTTCATGAGTTCAAGCCCCACATTGGGCTCTGTGCTGACAGATCAGAACCTGGAACCGGCTTCAGATTCTGTGTCTCCCTCTCTGCCCCTCCCCTGCTTGTACTCTGTCTCTCTCTCAAAACTAAATAAACATTAAAAAAATCTGAAAAAGGGGTGCCTGGGTGGCTCAGTCGGTTAAGCGTCTGACTTTGGCTCATGTCACGATCTCACAGTTCATGAGTTCGAGCCCCATGTCAGGCTCTGTGCTAATAGCTCAGAGCCTGGTGCCTGCTTCAGATTCTGTGTCTCCCTCTCTCTCTCTCTCTCTGCCTCTCCCCCACTCTCTCTCTCTCACTCTCTCTGTGGGCCGCGCGGGGGGGGGAGATACATCAAAAAAATTTTTTTTAAGCAGTTCCTGTCGAGGAGGGAAAGAAATGCCAGTGACGTGTGGCAACACTTCCCCTCCCAAGCATTCTGGACCTGCACAGAGAGGACTTGTGTATGGGCTCACTAGCTCGTTTCCAGCGTCACTCTTACTGAAGAGCAGAAAGTACAGCACCGAGTTTTTAGGCTCCTCCAACCTGATGGTCTCTTATGTGTCAGTCCTACTTTCGGGGGATGGCTGTGGTTACTTTTGCTCACTGAATAGCCCAGGTATGTTTACTTAATCTTCCATTCCCTATATCTTTGGCCAGTCTTTGGCTATAAACTCTAATGAGCCCCCCATATCACTGTTTCTGGAAAGCAAGGAGCAGCCAGGAGGTGTGTACTTAAGAAGGAAAAATGGGCCAGATTAAGGAGAATGGCACTGAATGACTAAAACGTGTCAGTTATCCACGATACTTCCCACCCTGCCCCTGGCAGAGCGGTGGGTACTTCTTAGGAGTGCCTTTTTTTTTTTTTTAATTGCATGTTGAGTTCCAAATTTGTAGGACTAGGCAGTTCTACTCTTAGTCCTTTACAATATTAAAAAAAAAAAAAAAGGTTCTTTTTTAAAGTGGTAGTTCATCCCTGATGCAGGTGGGCAGGGCTTGGGAATGTGACTCCAGGCTAGGCTCCAGCTACAGGCTCCTATGGTCCAGCCAGTGCAGGGCTTCAGGGAGAGGCTGTGCATGGCACCTGTGCCAAGTGTGGTCTTTTTGCCTGTGGGTGGTTGATTTGAATTGCTGTTGCAGCTCTGCATAATTTTGAGGCTACATTTTTTTTTTTTTTTTTTGCTGCATTTGTTCATGCTGCATTTGTGGTGCCTCTGTTCTCCCCATCCCTGGAGAATTTGGAAAGCCTGTGTCAGATGTATGCTTTAGCTTTCTAAAGGCTTCTGTCAGTAGAGCCGGGAGTGGGGTGTCTATATAGCTGTCCCCTTTAAAGAAGGGATGAAGAGGATGTGGCTGATTGGTGGGTAACAGATTAGAGGGGAAAGGAAGAAATTCTCTACTCAATGTCAAGAACTGAGGCTTGTAGTAATTAGATTCTGGTGTAATTTCTGTGGCTGAGATGCCAGACACTGTGTGTGCCTTGTGGACCCAGAGAAGAGGCTCTGAAAACCAATGCAGGGAGGGAGATTAGTTTTCATAAGCCTTTCTCAACCTTCAACTTAGTGTAGGTTTGAAGTGTTTCAAACTTTCTGTGCCTCTTTCTCAATTTCCACACCATTGTCTCATGGGGCTGGTCAGAGTCAAAAAGCATGAAATGGATTTTCAACAGTCACTCACCAGCATCCTGGCAATTTCCAGCTGTGTGTTGTTGGGGACTCTTTTGCTACTATTCTGTCAGAGACTGTTCCTTCCAGCAGGTGACTTCCATCAGCATCAAGGCTAATTCCTCATCTTGTTTCTTTGTGTCAAAGTCATACATATGCACTGCCCATTTTATCTACGTCACTGGTTCTCTAGCTTAGTGGCACTCAGGATCTACTGAAGGCATCGTAAAATACAGATTTCTGGGCCCTATGGCCAGAGTTTCAGATTCACTTATAAAGTGAAGTAGGTCCTGGGAATATGCATTTGTCACAAGTCCCCAGTTCACACTGATGCTGCTGACCGTACTTTGAGAACTGCTGTTTGACACGGTTTCATTATCTGCCCTGCATTACCTTTAGAGAAGGCCAGTTTTATAAATCACTGAGGAGAGTCTTCGTCCCAAATTTCTCTCTCATATTCCAGCCTGAAGCCTTGCTGCTACCTTTAGGTTCAGATAGTGACGCTTCAGGACTTCTCTGTCAAAATACAGATGATCTTGGGAGCAGTGATATAGTAGCTAATAAGTGGCATTAACACCTTATAAGTGAAGGCAGGCTCTTCTGAGAACTGACACTGGACAGTCCCCCTTTAATTTCAGCATCTAATGCAAGACTGGCTCATGTTGAGCATTTGGTAAAATTATGTTGGGTGAATTAATTAATTGGTTACTCTTGGTTAACAACAAACATCAATGTGCCCAGTGTTGCAAACATTATGTGCCTAGTGTTGCAGTGACCTGGACCTGTAGGAACAGGTGTGGCCCTAGTGTGGGGAGAGGAGGTTGCTAGGAGGTAGTGAGGGCACAGGATGGCTGGTGGGGTCATTACAATGGGAATTTGGAGGTTGGAAAGACGAACTTCAGCTACCTCACGATCTTGGTATCAACCACTTCAGTTTCTATGTTACCCAATAATGACTGTGAAAAAACTACACAGTATTTGTTATCTGGCATTTTATTATATAGAGATCTTTATTAATGGGTACAGAGGTCTGTAGTATAATAACAATTGAGATTTGTTCCAGTGGCCCCTGGGCACCACAAAATGTCATAGTGCTTTCTGGATTTTACCAATGAAGCATTCATTACATTGTGATCAGCTTGGTTTGAATGGTGTGTGCACTTTGTTGTGTTCAGAGATTTTGCAATTTATAATCCATTTTGATTATTTAAAGTAGCTCTTTATCACTTTTTTTGTTAAATTGACCAAAGTGTCCTTCTCTAGCTATGCCAGATAACAGAGGAATCCCTGCATTGTTCTAGAAATCAGTCCTTTCAGCTCTATAAATACTCTAGGACCTGGAGATGAATCCTGGTACAATTGTCATATTGTCAGGTGGTGATTAGAACAAAAGTCCTAATTTTTGAAATGGATTGATAGTTCAGCAAGATTTGGATTCACTGGGCAAGTTCTCCAGCTGGTAAACTGGTATTCCATCTGACTGGGTGTGCTTGTTTCTGTAGGCTGTCATTGAAAATGACCAATCAAGATTTCTGAGAGAGCTTCCAATGGGCATCTCCAGAAGAGGTTGACAGATTCTCTTCTTTCTTCCTACCCCGACTTGACTGAATTATCCAACTTTAGTGCCTTGGGTTATTTCCATGTCCTTTTATACTCATCTCATCTCTTTTCTCCTTGAACAAGGTCAGGGGATGTTTGACTCGAAATTGCTCAGTTGCAGGGTGATGGTCTTTAGATGCTCAGGTTATAGAACCTTAGAGTCAGGAATGACCTGAGTCTTTTTGGACTCAGTTGGATGATTCTGCCAAGTTGCAATTCTCAGTTGCAATTCTGCCGACTGCCAAGTCCCTCAAGTACAGCATTTATTTGCTTTCTGTACTGGGGTCACAACTCTGATTGAAATCTGATTGGTGCTATGTACCCCTCTTTCCTGAAAGAAATACACATACAATTTGCATTCAGTTTCAGGGGGTTCATGGATCACAGCTTAAAAATGCTGAGTATGTTAAAAAATTCCCACATTCTGGGATGTTGGGATGCTGGACCATCAGGAATAGTGACTTCCAAACTATCATCATATTCTTTAGATTCAAGTGTGACAGGAACTCCATGTGAAGGATCTACAGAGATATGTTTGCACTAGTGAATCAGCTGTACTGCCACGGTCAAATGCAAGCATTCTCACCCAAGAGCGTTAAGTCAATACAGGAATCACTGTAATAGTTGGCCACCAAGCTTCTAGTGATGAGATGCTCTTCTGTCACTGAGGTGTAGGATGTTGAAATATTCTTCCTTATAGCTTCCACCTACTTATTTTGTTTCCTGTTTCTATTCTGTAAAGCAATACAAACCCAGTCTACTTCTCATTCACTTAATGGTCCTATGGTGCTGTAGACTACGACTTTCTGTGATGATGGATATGTTTTTATCTGTGCTTCTACAGTAGCAGTAGCCACATGTGGCTCTTGAGCACTTGACGTGTGGCTATTATGTTTGAGTACTAAATTTTCAATTGCATTTAACTTTAATTAATTTATTTTTTTTCCTTTTTTTTTTTTTAATTTTTTTTTCAACGTTTATTTATTTTGGGGACAGAGAGAGACAGAGCATGAACGGGGGAGGGGCAGAGAGAGAGGGAGACACAGAATCGGAAACAGGCTCCAGGCTCTGAGCTATCAGCCCAGAGCCCGACGCGGGGCTCGAACTCACGGACCGCGAGATCGTGACCTGGCTGAAGTCGGACGCTTAACCCACTGCGCCACCCAGGCGCCCCAACTTTAATTAATTTAAATTAAATAGCTACCTATGGCTAGTGCTACAGTATATGACAGCAGAGGTAGAGAGAATAGATAGATAATGAGTCAGAAAGCCTAAGTTCCTATCTGGGTTCTGTCATTTGTTTGCTTTGTATTGGGCAAGATTTCCCTACCTTGGTGTGCAGGGCTCTACTCTACACATGGTGGCAATGTGCCTGAACCACCATAATCACTTTCTTTTCAACTGTTCCAGTGGGCTGCTAACGTTTCATGGCACCAGCCTCCCCCAGGCCTCCATGCCTGTGCACTTACTGCTTGCCATGCCTGAAACGTCTTTCTCCCCCCTTGACTTCCTGGCTTTAAGACTATACTCAGTCACTTCCTACGTGAAGCCTTCCTTCATTTCTCTTGGCAGAGTAAGACCAACTCCCTCCTCTGGGCTCCCATATGGCACCCGGTTTATTGCTTTATTGTAACAGTTACCACAAAGCTTTAGTACTGGTTTATTAAAATCCTTGGAAAGAACATTGTTTATTAGTATTTAAATTACTAGAACACAGAGCATTGCTTATTAACATTGACATGTAATACATTTGTTTAAATTAAAATTTTTAGTTGTTTTGTTTTGTTTTAGAAATGGCATTGTGCTTCTGACTTGATGTCGCAATCAGCTATAAACCCTGGATCTTTTATATGAATTGATGACAGAGTTAGTTTTCTCTCACTCTCTTCTCAATTTAATTTTTGAGTCTAAATTCAGGACTCCATGTTTATTTCAAGTACATTTTATCTCCTTTTGGTGCAACAGCTCTTCCTGTAGAGATTCTTTGTAAGTGGGGACAGGGAATTAACATTCATTGAGTATCCACCAAATTTGAGACTCTCTGCATTTATACAAAACAGCAATCCAGTGAGAGAAATATTATTTATATTTTAACTATAGAAGATTAAGTCACTTGCCCAAGGTCACCACCAGTGATCTTGAACCCCAGTGGTCTAAGATTTAAGTGATTTCCACTACACATGGTCTTCAGACCCTGCTGTTTAATGAGTGAGCTCTCTACCCGGAGCTCCACATCATCTGCAGACTGGATGAACATATGCTTTATGCTTTCATTCGAGTAACTGATAAGAATATCATTAGAATTGGGGGGCCTCCCTTCTGCTTATGATTAGTGCATTGGTCAGTGCCCATCAACTGTTCAGCTTTTCTCAAATTTCCCGTACTCTTCTTTAGCCAGCTTATATTTCTTTATTTAGTAAGAATTTTGTGCAAGATATTCTTGTCACATGCCTTGCTGAATCAATACATACTTTTATGACTATTTCATGTCTATTTTAGGCTAGGATATAGCATTCTACTTTCTCCAAAGTCCACGCTAAATATCATTTCCAGAGACTCGCTTATCTCTTTACTATTTTATCTCTTTACTAGCAAATAGAAGTGTCAAAGCCTAGAACCTCGGCATTTGAAGGGATTAGACATCATCTAATCCAGTGCCCAGTAAGGTGAAAGCATCACCTTACTATTAGGATATGGCAGTCCCTGCTTGGAAGCATTAGAGTGTCAACATTAAGAACATGGCCTCTGGATTCAAATCTTGGTACCATCTCCACAGCTTCCTAGCTGTGTGCCTTGGGGAAGCTACTCAACCTTGCTGTGCTTCAGATGCCTCAAACACAAAATGGAAATAGGACTTTTAACCTATAAGGTGTATTGTATAGAGTTTTTCAGAAGATCAGGTGGGATAATACATATAAAATGTTAGAACGATGTTTGGCACGTAGCTGTGACTACAGCTTAATCGATAGTCTCTGGTTAACTCTGGGTAAATTGACATTAAACTTAAGTGTTCTTCTAACAATACCATCTCCTTTCTTCTGACTTTTGTCAGGTTTCAACCTGAGCACTGCCATTACCCAACATTTTTGTGACCTCACGGTGGTTTTGCAACCTCTTTGAGCCTCAGTGATTTCAGGTGTGAGGGGGAAATAGCTATCTCTACTTTGTCTACCTTTCAAGGCTGATATGTACGAAAGCCTTTTGTAAACATGATCTGTATTAGTGGCAGCGCTAATGTTGATAGAGTTAACAAATATCTAACATTTATTGAGTATTTATGAGGTGCCAGATTACTGTGCTAAGTTTGTCCCACAGACTATTACATTGATTCCTCGTGGCAATTCTGTAGAGATACCCATTCTTGTTTTCCACATCCCACAGTTGGGGGATTAAGGTGTGGAGAGGTTAACTCACTTGCCCACTTACACAGCAAGCGAGAGCTGGAAGCCTGGGGCCCGGACCCTCAACAACTGCAGATAGAGGGTCTTTCCATGAGCCTTTTTTTCTTTTCAAAGTTACTGAGTTTACTTTTTCTTTTTTCAGATGAGTTTTTTAAAAACCTACATCAAAGCCTATATTTCTTTGCATGTGTCTCATACCGATTTTATATTGATATTGCCCCTAAGGGCACATTAGGATTTACAGCCAAGAAAAGATATCTTCAGGAGCAATACGATGTGGAATTTTCCCAGCAAGCTTTTTATAAAAGCAGATCAGATATTCAGAACCCTCAGCTTTAAACAAACACAGATTTTGTTTTTGTTTGTACCAAGATGGTAGCCACAGTTTTCAGATAGCTTGATTGATGGCAAGTGGAAGGATCCATCCTAGAATCCAAGCTTGGCCTCTGAGCAGATTTCCTTCTAAGGGGTTGTTGGCCTTCTGGTGAACTACTCCTTATCTGTTTGGGTTTCTGTGTATTCTGGGTCTCCACCTCTGTTCTGTCAGAAGAGGGAGTCAGGATTGGACTCCCTGAACTGTGGAGGAAGCTTCTGAGAGGATTAGAGGGATGTGGGGAGGGGGAACCTCCATGGGTTAGAGCCCTTGGAAATTTGCCTAATGAGCTTAGTGAAGCATCCAACTGGGATACCAGAGGACATTTTACCTGAGGGCACTGGATACTGGTGTGGATGTGAATGGAGAAGTAGGATGTGCCACTTGGCTTCTGGAAACCAGGTGGAAGATTTAAAAGAAATTGAGGAATATTAAAGAATTTTCTCTTCTTTCTGTTAACTTTGGATTGTATTTGCATGGGAATTTGTATTTATGAAATAACTGAGCCATATGGAGGCACAAGGATGCATGTGTTCTCCTGATCTGTTGATATGAGGAGCAGTTGAAGGGCGTGGGCTTGTCTGGAGGTGGGGTGGGTGGGTAGAAGTGGTAACACAAGGAGGAGGCAGGGCTGGGGAATATGGGCCCATGTAAATTCAGAGCCTTTTGGCAAAATAGCATTCCCTTCTCAAAGAGAGTTATGTATGTATATATTTATTTATTTTTGAGATCACCATCTGCCCCCCCACCCAAGTTCTATGGATAAGGATGTTATATAATCTCTGGGTAACCTCTTTCCCTGGTGATGATTAGAGAGTACCAGATGCCCACCCCTGAATATACAGGCTCATAAAGACTGAGCTCATTTCTGCTACAAATATCAGTAGACAGGCTCAAAAGAGCAAAACAAAGGAATAGATTGTAGGAAATGAGAACTGTCCCAATAGCTATCCACACTTCTACTGTGAAAGAGGCTGGGTTCACAACAATCTTGGACAGTCATAAGAGTTATCATCTCTCCTTTTCTCTTACTTTCATATATTTTTGTCATATAATTTTACTGACATTCCATATGAACCATGATCCAGGCCTAGAGAGTCATCCACTCCTCAGTATGCCTTTAATAAATGCCTATTGTGTGACACTCTAAGTGTGTTTTAGAGACATGTATCATTTAACCTAACCTCATGTGAAGTGGACATTGTTGTTCTCCTGTTACTGACGATTAGCACAAGGTCACAGGTAAATGTGATCTGACCAATTCCATTGGCTGCTCTCTTTCCATTGTAGCACACTGCCTCTGGTCAGAGTAGAGACTGGCACTCTTCCCTAACAGTGCATTTTTTCAGGATGACTGTGAACTGCTTACCTGTATCTGTAGCACCCGCTGGTTATGGAAGAGTAAAGGATCACTAGATGGTAGAAGAACAAAGATCTTTTATCCATCATCATGACCATCATTAAACGGATCTGAGACATCTTGCTCTGTGTCATTGGAATGTGAGCTTGGGTTGGAATTGGGGCATTTTGCCGTTTTGTTTTCCCTTTACCAAAAGTTCCATTGCCACACTTCCTTCATTGCAAAGGACCTTTGTTTTGGAAATGCCATTTCTCACTCACTTTTTAACATTAACATGTGAAGTCCCACTTCTTTTTTCCAGCCCTCAAAGAAGTCTACTCTTTTCTGGGATGCCCATAGTTGTAAGTTACGGTGTGGAGGAGTCAACTTTAATGACTTTTTCTTGAATTTTCATCTTACTGAATGCTTTTGCCTTTGCATATTTTTAAAGAAATGGGAGTTCGGGGGACAGAAAAGACTCTTAGACTCTAATAGAGAGTGTAGAAAAGGCTTACAATAAATTTATGGAGAAGCAGTTCTGTGTTCACCCCCAGGCCACCATTGCGAACATTCTACCTTTTTATTAACTATCTTTTAGTCAAGTTTTTGGCCAATTCAGCTGTTCTTCTCAGGCCAATGGAGCTCCTGTTCTTGAAAATTTAGAAACATTTCCATTGACTTTGGACACTTTCAAAGTATTCCTAGGTGTGCCAGGATTTCCATTTTGGATGTTATTGTTGGATGTCCTCTTTACTAGCTTCATCAAAAATGGCTTCTCTCAGTTGTAACAATAGATACTCCTCCTTTATCCTCTACTCTCCTCCCATCATATTGCCTATTAGCACTACAGAATAATAGTGTATTAGAGTAACAGTGACCTAAGAGAAACTTTTAGTGAATGACAATGAACCCAGGGCTCCTGACTCTACATCCAGGGATTCTTTGATCACATTTCCTCTTTTCTTCCCTCAGTACCCTCTCTCTGCTCAGTCATCTTCCTTTTAGCCCTTCCATCCTTTTCTGGGGCTTCTCATCCTTTTATTAGCTAGCAAGTATGTGTTTTGTTGTTCATCTTGGTTTGGGGCATAGAAGGCTGGATGTAGGGATTGTGATTGATAAGAAAGGGTTTAATTAAGGAGCAGGAATGGATAAGAGAAAGTTGAAGAGAGGCCAATCAGCACTGATCCAACAAGAATAGGAAGCAATGATTCAGAACAATGGTTAATGTTCTCCTTTCCCAGAAATGTTGCTAGAGAGTATCCCTTGTGAGTTGCTGGAGAACTTTATGAATTGATAGTACTGTACTCAGTAGGCACTGGGCTTCTCCCAAGTGTAAAACCAAGACTGTGTTTCAGCATATGGGAGAATGGATGCTCAGGCAAACACACATCTCAGAAATGTTTTCTGGACTCTTAAGTGGCCTTAGGAAAGGTAAACCATCCAGACCCTACCTTAAGAAATACACTCTTGAGAACAATTGAGTATTCTGGGGATGGAGTCAGTAAATGCAAATCAAAAGATCCTTTTTCTTTTAGAATCCTCAATTCAAGCCAAGAAACCAGGCAGTTTTATTTGATTGTTCTGATAATAAGTTCCTAAGCTTTTCAGGGTATGGGGCTGTGAATCCAGAGAGGTTTCTAGTTCTGGCTCTGGAAAAGTTTCCTTCCACCTTGGGTCTCAATATCTACATCTGTAAAATGAATATAATGGAGTAGTAAGTAGAACTCTAAGGCACCTTTCAGTTCTTACCTTTGTGCCCCTGAAAATCTAGTTTCTTAGTTTCTTCAGTTGTTATGCCACCTGAGTTGAGGACACCATTACCTTTCATGGCCTCCAGAATCTACAGAAGTGTTCTTTACCCTGGCTGTACATTAGAATCAGCTTAGAAACTTCTAGAAATGCTGATGCCCATATGGCAGCTGAGGCAAATCAGAATTTCTAGAGATAGGATACCTGTATCCTTGATTTTTTCTTTTGTAAATGTTTATTTTTGAGAAAGAGAACATGAGCAGGGAAGGGGCAGGGAGAGGAAGACAGAGGGTCTGAAGCGGGCTCTGCACTGACAGCAGCTAGCCTGATGTGGGGCTCGAACTCATGAACTGTGAGATCATAACCTGAGCTGAAGTCTGACACTCAGCTAACTGAACCACCCAGGCACCCCTGGTATCCTTGATTTTTAAAAGCTTCCCAAGTCTGAGGCGCCTGGGTGGCTCAGTCAGTTGAGCATCTGACTTCTGCTCAGGTCATGATCTCGCAGTTTGTGAGTCTGAGCCCCTCGTCGAGTTCTGTGCTGACAGCTCAGAGCCTGGAGCCTGCTTCAGATTCTGTGTGTGTGTGTGTGTGTGTGTGTGTGTGTGTGTGTGTGTCTCTCTCTCTCTGCCCGTCCTTCACTCACGCTCTCTCTCCCCTTCGGAAATAAATAAACATTAAAAAAAAAATTGAAAGCTTCCCAGGTGATTCTGTATGCAGCCAAGGCTGAGATCTACCAGTCTGCTAGAAGGAGAGATGAGCCTTTTACCTGATGTATTTCTTTTATAAATTTTTTTTTCAACGTTTATTTATTTTTGGGACAGAGAGAGACAGAGCATGAACGGGGGAGGGGCAGAGAGAGAGGGAGACACAGAATCGGAAACAGGCTCCAGGCTCTGAGCCATCAGCCCAGAGCCTGACGCAGGGCTCGAACTCACGGACCGCGAGATCGTGACCTGGCTGAAGTCGGACACCCAACCGACTGCGCCACCCAGGCGCCCCTACCTGATGTATTTCTATCTCTTGGGATTGTGCTTTCTTCAGGTGTGTTGTCAGATTCCTCTCTATTCTTTTGTAGGCTGTGGTGAAATAGCAGGAGCCCCTGGGTATCCCAGAATTCAGCATGAGAGAGTGGGGTGATTAATTAATTGTTATGTCTATGGCACTGGCAAACCATTCACCTGTGCTGCTTCTGGCACACATCCAGCTGCACAGGTACCAGCCTTCTGTGATAAGGGTGATTTTCCAAACTTCATGAATGCAGGACTAGCTAATTGGGCAAGTAGAAGCTCATGGACGGAGTGAGTCATCTGACCCAGGAGGCCCTTGAGCAAGTAACTCAAGACTCATTGATCTTGCTTCCTACCCATTTGTTAACCCCTTGTTAGCAACAAGGGTTGATCCAGCTTGACTACTATCAAATACAGGAACCTCCTTCTCAATAGCCTTGATGGTCTCCCAGAGTCATTGAACTTAACAGTGAATGATGTATTCAAACTGGCGGGCCCCAACTCTTGGGTGTTTATTGTATCTTTGTACCTCCGTGTGCATTGATGTCAAATTGGTAGCTTGAAATTGTT
Source organism: Herpailurus yagouaroundi (assembly GCF_014898765.1). NCBI lineage: Eukaryota > Metazoa > Chordata > Mammalia > Carnivora > Felidae > Herpailurus > Herpailurus yagouaroundi. Next base: position 8,455,889 of record NW_024412426.1, read on the forward strand.
ATGGAGAGAATATTTATACTAGAAATTGGCAAATGCTATACTTAGAGAGACTGGTTGTTAAACATTTATTAGTATAACATTCAGTTTACTACTTAACGAAATAATCTATTCACATGTGGAAAAGTGATGTTGCTTCTCTGTATTCCCTGAGATCTGCCTTTGGATGGGTATTCTACCCTTTGGCCTTGGTCTTACCTTCTGGAATAACTTACACAATGTTTAAGTCCCCATTATAAGTCAGCCCTTCGGATATTTGAAAACAGCTATGACGTCTCTCTCAAATCTTCCTCTCCCAAGCTGTATACCCTTAGTACCTTTAACATTTTCTCATGTGATTTGGAGGCCCAGTGTGTGTCTTTGAACTCTGGGGTACAGTTGCTGGGTTTTCAAAGAAAAACAAGTGTTCTCTCACAGATGATCTTTGGACCCTTTCATAAAAGACTTTTCATTTTCTTTATACATTCAAGTACTGCCTATCACGCCATGAAGCAAGTGTAGATGTGAAGGAGGGTACAGTCTTGGGTGTGGTTCCTGGCTGCAGCCCACATTCTTCTCCCCTTGATGCACGCTGCTGCCAGAACTCTTGATGGGCTCGAATGTGTCAGAGTGTCATCAAAACACAGATCCTGGTTTCTGAAACAGGTAATCTTCCCACTGCTGTTTTGTTTTCTTCCAGAGGCTTTTAATACTCCCCTTTTCTTTCTTCCCTTTTCTGTAGTGTTCAATCATCTGTCCCCTAATCACCAAAACTGTGTGTTGAATGACAGCATTTTGAGTCCAGGATTCAGTCAGATACATAAAAAGTGAATTGTTAAGATATATCCACCTGACTGAAACTGAGGCAAAAGGAGGAGGAAAGCGGGTGCTGTCTTAATTCCTCAGAAATTCCACTCCCCATTCTCTTGGAATTGGGGCCCAGATGAGTCTGGAACAGAGCTCAGTATTGGTTAACCAAATTAGCAATAATGTGAACTTCTTTTCACTCATTATGTATAGAGGCAGGGATACAGGAGTCAGATGAGAATTCTTTGGTCTAAAAGCAATGGAAGGTTGAATGTGGCTTCCTTCACAGCCAACATTGAAAGGTTAGTGCTAGGGATCTTTTTTGTTGAGTAACTGAGTCCACTGACCTTCTCCATAAGAGAGCAGTGGGACTGTGCCAGCAAGAGAGAGCCTTTTGGGGGAGGGGGTCTCTGCCTCTTTGCTGTGTTGTCAACATTGCTTTCTTTGTCTTTCATTCATTAGGATTTAAGTCTTTCAGAGTAGGTGTAATGGCATCTCCATGTTCTTGACAGAGAGAGAGAGAGAGAGAGAGAGAATGGGAGAGGTGTGTATGTATGTTCAGGACTGCCTGTCAGATGGTGAATTTGAACAGAAGCAGCTGTTGTCATGGTGATGGCAGGTTGCATCCCACCACCATGGAAACCAAAGTTAAAAAACTGATGTTAAGGCTGGAAGTCACATGATACATTTTTGTTTTGTTTTGTTTTAAAAAAAGAAAAGGGGTTTGGTTTTTCAATCTGATCTTTTTTTTTTTTTTTAAGACAAAGTTGGGTGGTGAGAAAAACTGCAATAAGGAAAGCAGTGAGATAATGAAATGGGACGACATGAAGTACACAGAGCCTTCCACCTCATTTTTCTGTTTATTAACAGTGCATTTCTCCTGACATGGGGGTAGGAAAGGAGGAGGGAATACAGTGTGATTTTCCAAATTTGCACCCTGTGCACTGCTAACTGTCACATGGAGAAGCCCAGGGGGGTTAGCTCTCCTGCCCTTTGGTGGCAATGTGTGGTCTGCCCTCTATTGATCAGCCCAGGAAGGGAAACCTAAAATTAAGAACTGAGAAAAGAGCTGGAAATGGAATTGAAGGTGTGACTTGCTCCATAGATGAGGGTGGTTTATACATTGATAAGTTTAGATGATTAAAAATTGAAAAATTCATCTATAGCCATCAGAACCCCAAGGAATACAATCCCTCTGTCTATTTCCTTGTCTGGATTGGTTTTTGGGCTACATTGTCCTGCTAGGTCAGCCACAGGAGGAAGTGCAAGTAAGTCTGGAAGGAGCCGAGCCAGGAGCACATCAGCCTCTGAGCCAGGTTCCTTGGACTTCAGCTTACCTCTTAACCTGGCCTTTCCCCTGCGTGGTAAGAGGTAAGGTGGAGAAAGCTTGCGGAGAGGCCTCAGGGGGCCCTCTTGGATCTCCATCTTTTTGTCTCATACTCGCTCCTACTTCCTACCATGATCTGGACAAAAAGCGAGGCATCCTTCCACAAAGGGAGATGGCCTCAGGCCTGTTTTAACAGGGTGGGATTTAATTTTCTTTTCAATCTGAAAGGTTGAAGACCTGTATGCATGGCATATTCCTATGAGAATATCAGCCTCTAGAAGGGCTGAAGAATATGAGGGGTGCAGACACCCTCTGTGGAAATAATTATGGTGGCTCTAGCCATGTCTGGGTTTGAGACATGAAATCTGTCTCTTCAATATTACTGGTCCCTCCAGGACAGATGTATCGTTCTCAGCAGCCCAGGCAAGGGGGATGTGATCTCACCAGCATGATCTCACTGTATTTCCATCAGGGTCTTTAGGAGCTGGAGCCGAACTTCTGTGATGGTTCAATCCCTCCTGTTCTTAGCGCTGGCCTTGGGTGTGATTAATGCCCCCTCTAATCACTGGGAGAAGATTGCATCAGAGCCATCAGCTTCATAAATCCTGCTCTGGGGACTGGTGTTGGATATGCTTTCCATATTCCCAGGAGGTTCTGGGCCAAATGTCTTTGCTCTCTTCCCGGAGGCCCATTACCATATTTTTTTTTTTTTTTTTTTTTAAATCCTTTATTGCGGTCGGTCTTTTCAGTGTCAGCTCCTGGCTGCAGCCAGCCAGCCCACTCCCGGAGGCTGTGACCACTAACAGTTGCTTATCCCAAAGCTTTAGAACCACAGCAGATGCTTAAAGAGTGATTTAGTAGGATAATAAAAATGACTGTGCATTTGTGTAGCACCTTATGGTTTTCAAAGGATTTTGTATTCATGGATGGTTTTAGACTTTGATCCTTTCGTATTTCATGTTTGGTTCCTTGGGAATGGATGGTGGTGATTTTCCCTGCCGTGAGTACCATGTTGGGGCAGATTTTACAGTGGGAACCCTGGCTCTGGTTTCCTATTACCAAGCTACGTTTCTCCATTGCATTGTAGGTCTCAAGGAAGATTCTGATTTTGGTCATAGAAAGAAAGTAGTGGGAAAGCCTTGGATAGCTGCATTTCATTATTGTTCATGTTTAAAATGTCTCTTTGGTGTAGTTCTTGAGGGAATCACAGACTAGGCAGTAACCCTTCCCTATGACTGTCTTTGAGTCAACATCCAACTTGTTTAGAATGGCCCAGGTCATCTTATGAGACTCTTTCATTTCTTAGAATTATACCTCCAAAAAATAGGCAGCTGGGATGCGAGGGAGGGAAAAGAAATAGATCTTTCAGGGAGAGTGTTCTGGCCTGGGGTGAGAGGTGGAAATGGGTAAAGGAGGTTGAGACAAGCCTTCTCTGAGTCTGTGGGCTATTCTAGACTCCCCCAGGAGTTTACAGGAAGTGCATGAGTGGCCACAGACTGCTCCCCACAAAAGTACAATCTTCATTAGGCCTGGAGTCGGGGAGAGAGCATAGCAGTCTGTCCCTGGTGGCCTCTCAGCCTCTCTGAGTATATTCAGTCTCCTTAGTGTGCTTTGATGCCATAGCTCTGAGAGGACACAGCTGAGAGCGGAGGGGATCTAGGGTCAGTATCCTGATGGTAGTGGAGATGCATGTTTCCCCTGGGATTCCCCAGGTGTGCTCCTTGAGCCTAAGTCTCTCCCAGTCGTGTCTACAAGACCCTCCCAGTCTATAGACCTACCCCTGAGAGGGGCTGACAGGGGAAGCTCTGCTGCCCTGGGCAGAAGGTGGCTCATCTCCCAGGCCAGGTCCCCAGGGCTCTGTTGATGAGCAGGGCCAGCACCACAACTGTGGCCTATAGGGCAGCCCTCTTCCTTGCCCTGGCTTTCTGTGCCTTCAGGAAGGAAATGAACAAATGGTAGGTGTGCAGGCCAAGTAGCGCTGCTCAAATTAGCTGTGTTGCTAAGGAAACAAGTCAACCGTTGGAAGGAAGGAGCATTGGGTAAAGGAGATAAATCAATAAGCAAACCTATTTTTATCATTTCCCTAATGATTGTCTTGTAGCTGCTAGACGGGAAAGGGAGAGATGGAACGGCACAGGTCCTCATTAAGGGGCTCAGAGGGAGAGACGAGTGAAGGGGTGTTTGGGGAGATTGCCAGAGAAGTTGATGAAATGAGGCCCATAGTGGGCAGACAGCGAGACAGGTAAGGGAGAGGAGGTATCTTGGCAGGGCTCAAGGTTCTTCCATGGCCATTTCCTCATTGGATCCGGTCCCTTTGTCCTCCTGCATTAGATCCTCTCGGAAATCTTGCATTGATTTCCATGACCCTCAGGTTGGAATGGTGTTTTTGTGTTGTTTTGTTTTTTTTTCAAAATACCTATAGCTTTGATTGATTTTATAATTCTAAATTAATACATACTCATAGCCCTTAAGACAGCACATAAAGGAGTAAAGAAGAAAGTGGAAATACCCCTTGTACCCCAAGAAAGCTCATTATCCTTCTAGTATGACAGATTTTTTTCTTTGCTTCTTTTTCAAAACTCTTGTTACATTCAAGGGATCTTCTATGCATGCTGCTTTCTATTTTTGAATAGTTAATGTGTATACATAATACATAGTACAGAAAGTTCAAATGGGTACACGGTGTGGAGAAAGTGTGAGATACCTTTTGCAAGGATACCTCTGGCTCTGGTTTCTCTGTGCAATTCACTAATCAACTGATTGGTTAATTTATTAATTAATTAGAAAGCAGTTATTGGGTGCTTACCATGTGGTGGACACCAGGGTTCCAGAGGTGAATAATACAGGCAAACTCCTGCCCTAAGGCTCCCACACCTCACTGCCCTGGTAGTTCCATTTATTCAGGATCTCTGTCTATAGCTGGACACCAGGGAGAGATACTGTTCTGCAAAATGTGTTTGGTGTCAAGCACAGAATGTAATGGGAGCCACTGAGTTCCTGGGCAGAAGGAATCAAGAGTCCTGGACCGACTTCCATTACTGTCTCACGAAGGGCCTTGTTCTTTGAGGCCTTGGCAACATGGAGCTTCCTTTGACCTTTCCCGGTCACGTCTTTGTCTAGCCTGAGGTGCATTCCCTTGGCCTATGGGCTGTTATTTGCCATCCAGGCTCTTCCCTTTGGAGATGTAGCAGAGCCTCAAGCCTTAGAGCCACGCTTATTTGGCTTGAAGTTATGATGGTAAAGGAGAAGCCATGGGAGCGGCAGCTCTGAGTCAGCTCCCAAGGGTGGGGGTAAGCTGGAGCCCGGGCCTGAGCCAGAGTGAGTGACTACCCTGCAGTCTCTGTGATGGCTCCTCAATGGAGCTGCCGCTCTAGGGGCTGGCTCCCGTTCATTCATGCCTGCGTTTAACACGGAGTCTGCTCCTACTGTGTACCAGGGGCTCTGGTAAGCACTGCCCCGTGGAGAGGTAAACAAGAGCATGCCCTTGCTTTCAAGGTGCAGTTTCTGGGGGAAGGGAAATATGAGGAGAGATGATAAAGTCATACAGTGTAAAGGAGTAGTGGGGCACAGAGGGAAACCTTCACAAACAAGGTGATATTTTAGCTTGCTCTTGACATATGACCAGAAAAGAGGAGAAAGGCCATTGCAGGTGGAGGCAAAAGCACCAAGATATAGGTGCCCATTCTTCATGCTTTCTTCAGAAAGAGGGGGACACGAGGGGGGAAAGGAAAGAGCTGGAAGGGAGAGTGACTGGGCCTCAGATGGAACTGGATGTCCTCTCCTGTTCTTCTCTCCCCAAATTTCCCAGTCACCATCCTTTCTGTCATGTAGTCCACAGATACACAGGATTCCCATAGTCTCACCTCTTCTGCAGCAAAATCTCACCTCAGATTCTTAATTGCCCCAAACATGAATTCATCCTGAGGTTGAGATGATCTGTAACGCCTAAAGGGATATCACTTCTGAGGATATGTGCATTTAAATAGTTTTCAAAATTTCTTTCTTTAAAAATTTTTTTAAAATGTTTATTGTTAAGAGAGAACGTGTGTGTAAGCTACACGTCAGGGAGGGGCAGAGAGACAGGGAGACAGAGAATCCAAAGCAGGCTTTGCACTGTCAGCACAGAGTCCATTGTGGGGCTTGAACCCAAGAACTGTGAGATCATGATCTGAGCCGAAGTCAGATGCTCAACTGACTGAGCCACCCAGATGGCCTTCAAAATTTCAAGCCAAAGGATTGCTGCTCTGCGTGCATCCTTAGACATCAGACTGTAGGCAGAGGATTTGGATGGGGGAGGGCGTGGCAGTGGGGTGTTCTCAGAAGCAATGCATTACCAAACCTTCCTGCTTTGATTGTAAGCCTCCAGGGCTTTAGGCAGTGCTATTAGTTGAAACCTTATGAATTCCCAGCCATCCAGATATCTGGCCAGTCACAGGAAGTTTGGTTCCTTAGCACCTGGAGCCAAGAGCCTTTCTCCTGCCCCAAACACCCTGGGGCGTTCTGGGGTGTGATGGCCACACCTTCCTGTGTTTCTCAGAAGCCTCCTATATCTGCCACTGGGCATTCTGGACTAGGTGAGCTTAAAGGTCCTTGCAGGGAGTTGTATGCTTAGGTGATCTGGCTAGAGAAACGCAGGTGTGGAAGCAGGGAACAAGGAGTGGGGGCCACAGAGGGGCTGCGACAGTCCAAGCAAGTATTGTGGGGTAGAGAGGCCTGGGGGCACATAGCCGCCATGACCTGTTGTGCCTGCAAGTCAGCAACTACGAGCTCATGCACTTTTAAGTCTGTGGTTATCACTTTAAGGTTTTCAGGGGAAGAAGCCCGAATCCCAGAAAGCAATCCTCGAACCCAAGCAGACCGAGGAGAGCTCCTGATGTGGGCCGCTTGAATGAGAGCATCGTGGTCCCCAGCCCTGCTTCCCAGGTCACTTGCTGGGCTCCTTGGACCTTTTGGGCAGCTTTTGTGAACTTGCTCAGGCCACTTCCGGCCATGGTGAAGGGCAGCTGAGCCTCACACTTTGTGAACAGTTTTGCTGGGAACAAGGATGAGGTGAGAGGTGGCAGAGGCACTAGTGTCACTCCTGCCGGAGCACCGGCCCTCCTCCTCACACTTGGGGACCGGCAGTGAGATATGCCCTTTGTGTCTGAGCTCCCCAAATACGTTCCTCCGACACCATTCCCAGGAGAGATGTTCTGATAGAAGGATGATACAGTGGAACGAGTCAGGGAATGCTGTGTACCATTCTCACCCCCTTTGGGGGAGGCGGTGCACACTGTTTACAATAGTACAGTCGTGCGAAAGGCTCCAGGAAGTCCTGCTGGGAGGACACCTGCTCGCTTTCCTGAATTCCGGCTTTCCCTCATTGATGTGATTGCAAGTTCCTGTAGTGCTCGTATCCCGTGGGCTGCATTTTAGGAACACTGCCCTAAATGCCCTCAACTTCTGTTGACGTGTGTCGTGACTGGTAGGCATGTTCTCAGGAAAAGGCCTGGGTGCCTCAGCAACCACTTCTGGCACTCCCATCTTCATTCTGCCACTTGGTTCTGGGGGATCTTGGGTGGCCCAGGACCAGCCAGCCTCTTCAGAGGGCTTATGGGACAGCAGGTCCCACACTGTCTCTGGGCAGTGTGATCCCTGGTCGCTCTACACTTGGTTGGAGCTCTGGGCCAGAGCCCGTGATGGGAGTGAAGAGAACCCCCTTTGTGATCAGTGGATACTGGGGGCCCTAGGTAGGTTGTGGGTGGGGCTTGTCCCAAGAAAGTGGGCATGCACACTAGCCGGGCATCTGTGGAGTGTGTCTGCTGGCATGTTTAGCTCTCAGGGGCCTACTTTGGTTCCCAGAGAGACTGCGTGAGGAGGAATGGCTGGGTGTGCTGAGGGACGATCCCTGAGGTTAGATTCCCCTCTGACTGGGAGGGTTAAACAGACACAGTGGCATGTGGGAGGCAGGGTGCTGGCTCTGAGGTCCTCTGAGCCCATCCAGTTTTCAGATCTGGGGGCAGAGCCACAGAGCAGCCAAAGCCAGCAGAGCTGTCCCTAGAGTACCGGTCTTGGATGAACTGGGGGTGTGTGGGAAGGAAGGATGGCCAGCTGCAGAAGAGTGGGCGGTGACTCATGGGTGCATAGTCTTGGGGAGGAGAAGGCCCTAGACACTGCTGAGTACGATGAAAATGTCTGGAGGCTCAGATGCAGCTGGCTGCCTCACCTACTGCAGCCTCCCATTCCTGCACCAGGGCAGCTCACAGCTCCTCGCACAGCACACGCACCCCTGCCTGTAGGTGCCCTGTGCCCTGCCCTTCCTCACAGACACCCTGAATGTCCACCTACCACTGATGGGCACTAACATATCATGGCAGGGATGAGGACGCATCTGGGGCATATTTATGACTTGTATTCCGTAGGGAAGGTTGAGGCCCTACATGCTACACCGGAGGCCTGGATATGTGGGGAGACAAGGAGCATGGTCCCTTGCCTTGTCCCCACTTGGCCAGATCTACTCTTTTCTCCTGCCTGGATGCTAGAATCTGCCAGAGCATAGGTTGCTTGGTAAGACCAGTGGCAACAGCTCACTTGTGTTTGTTACAACAACAGTTATGGAATGAAATCCAATGTTTAGAATCACTTGACTCCGGAAACTGGTGATTCCCTCTGTCTCTGGTAACAGTCCCCCCTCTAACTCTCCCAGGGCTTGTGACACAACCTTTCTTCAGGATAGGCAGGATGCAGGCTCTTGAATCATAGTCCTGTCTTTCAGAGAGGCCCAGGGAGCCCCCTCATCGGTCTTCAGAACAATGGAACACAAAAAAGCCTGAATCCATTAGCCATTCATTTGTACTTTGGTTTTTAGATGCCTTGACTTCGCTGTCTTGGATTCAGACTCATGATGTGTCTCTCTGTTTGCTATCCATGTAGAAACTTAGGAGAAAATAAGGTGGGACAAGGCAAGCTTCTCCTGACCCCATTAAATATTTTTTTGGATTGGATATTGAAATAGAAGAGAGCTCACATGGAGAGAATTGTTCTTCTTCCAAGGGCTCTTCCACTCAGTTGAGCAGAGGTTCTAGAGGAGGAGACCCCAGACGTGATGCCCAGAGGCAGCAACGGACAGCCACAGCTGGATCCTTGCTGAAGCATCATCGTACAGTGCGGTGGTTTGAAGCCTGGGAAGAACAGCCTGCCACAACATCAGTGTTTCTTCTTCCCTTCTTTCTGTGTCCATTTTCAGCCCTGCTTAATTCCCGGATATGTCATTGAATTCACGAAGTATCTGAAGTATCAACCGTATGTCTAACTGTATTATTTATTGGCTACATTCTTCCTTTTCTTGGACAAGATGCTTTGTGTTTAGAGCCCAGTCAGAAATGGTTATGGGTTCCCATGCTAAGGACCATCCACTGCCTTGCCTGCCTGTTTGCTGATATAGATCTTGCAGACTGTGCAGACATAACATGGATTTTGATGAATTTTGTGTATTTATGTGCACAGCCGTCTTGGAGGCTGCATCCCTGTCTCTTTGGTGAATCTGTTCCTTAACTTCACCTTTCCTACGCCGTTTGAGTACATGATTTTGGCCACCATCATTGCCAACTGCATTGTCTTGGCCCTGGAACAGCATCTTCCTGAGGATGACAAGACCCCGATGTCCCGCAGACTGGTATGTGCCTCCTTCCTTCTTGTGTTTCCCCCTGTCCTTCCCTTCCCTGGTTTCTTCTCCTTTGCTTCATCTCCTGGCCCCCTCCCACCTACAGTTCTGTGAACCTACAGTTCTGTGAAGAGTTTGTTCTTTGCCGAGGGACAAGCTCGTGACAGATCCCATTGGGCTGTATAAGGACAAGAGGACTGACCTTTATAACTCCTGCTCCCAGGAAATTCTCAGGGCATCACAAACACTTGTGTATACGCTGCATGGAAGCCAGACAAGATGGAAGCAGGGGGGCACAAGGGCCATTCAGTTCGCTCCCCTTTCTAAGGGACTTTTGAAGTGAGAGGGAGAAGGGAGGGTAGAGAAGAGAGGCTGAGGGATCTCAAAGCCTATGTGCTTTCACTGTGGTGAACTTCCCAGATCTTATGTCCATATTCACCTTAAAGCAATGATTCGTATGTCTGATGTATTCCCCCTAGAGAGGGCAAATTAATTGCTTAAACTCCAATGTGTGGATAAGTGGCTCCAGCCTGATTACCAGCAGATGAGAACCCTTGAGCTTCCAATGTAAGTGAAGATCAGCGATGGAAAAGCCACCCCCTTCAAGGCAAAGCTAGAAGCATCAGTTATGCCCCTGGGAAGAAGCCTGGCCTTGGTGTTACCCCTACATCCGTCCATTTCTGCAGCTGGCTTTCCTGAGACTTCCCTTGCTCCTGTGCACTCCCTAAGCCCTTCCTACCTGTACATGGGACTGGCCCAGGGCAGATGTCCAGCCGTCCTGTAGGAGACAGGACTGGTCAGAGTGGAGGGGGTGGCCAGGATGTGCCTTTGTCTGAATCTGATGAAGTATATTCCCTGCCTTACCGGCACCTCTGCTCTTCATCCCACAGGAAAAGACAGAACCATATTTCATCGGGATCTTTTGCTTTGAAGCTGGTATCAAAATTGTGGCCCTGGGGTTCATCTTCCATAAGGGCTCGTACCTCCGCAATGGCTGGAATGTCATGGATTTCATCGTGGTCCTCAGTGGGTGAGTCTTCTTCCTGTCTTTCCTGTTCTGGGTGTGAAGATGCACCTGTTGTCATGAAGTGTCTGGTGCAAGGAACTCAAGGGTGGGAAGGCAGCAGCCCATGGAATAGGGACAGAGGAAAAAAGTTCAAGGACAAGATTCCCCATGGGGCTAGACCATAGGTAACCCACCTGCAGGGGAGTATGGGTACTCTGCGGAGATGCATGTGGTATTCTACAGAGGTTATAGAACCAAGGTGTGGCTGCTACCGCTTCCGGTTTTCCATTCTGTGCTTGGCTAGTGCTGGACACATATATCCCAGCGAGCCTTTTCACTAAAGCAAGCAGCTTGCCATAGCCTGAGGGGCACCCCCAAAAGCTGGGCCCAAAGCGCAGTTTTTCTTTGAACACTGGAGAAGAACCCCAAGGATATTTACTTAACTGAGAATTGAGACTTGTGTCCTGAAAACAGAATTTTTTTATGATTTGCAGACTTATTAACGTGAGGAGGTATAAAATTGAATCACATTAAAATGTTTGATACGCAGTACTAAATTGTTGCCCATGCAGTGTCATAGGCAGCGTGCATTTATTGGCAGTAGATTTATTTGAATACTTGATAAATCGTTTTTTTGAAAATGAGTATAGTATACCTCTATTGGGGCCTGTCCAGCACCGTCAGCAGCATACGTGATGGACCTTAGGACTGGTGGTAGTAGGTATGTCTCACCGGGCTTTGTGTCAGGTGGTTTTCGGTTCCTGTATGAAAGGGGAGTGGTCCAGGCCTGACGGGGGTGCCCATGTCCTGTGTGGGTATGACAGCAAGGGGTGTGGAAATCACCACACCCAGATGCTTGTCAGACAGTAGCTCAAATCTGTGTGGGAAAGAAGAGAATGTAGTAGAAAAGTGAGGAGGGGGGCACTAGGAGCCACCATTATGATTGACCAAAAGGAGCGGGAGCAAAGAGGAAATTATTTTCCACAGAACAGAGGAGTGGAAGTCAATAAAGTCTGAGGAGAACAAGAGCTTGAGAATGTTCACGTTTACTCATTGTCTTGTGGAATAGACATAACACTTATACTTTTAACCTTCACACCAATTGTGAGCACGAGAAAGAGAAAAAAGTCAAAGGTGTAAAGGACTGGAATGTTCTAATGGAGCTCATAAGCAGCCAACCCCTCAATATAGGGAACAGATAAATAAGTAGAGACAACGACAACGATGTTTAAAAACATCTGTTGCCTTACAAAAGGATTTTCTGAAGGTTACTCTTCTAAAAGAAAATTCTACTGAATTTTAAGTATGATTTAGTGTATAAAGATAATTTGTACATAGTGTTTCAGAAGTGCATGGTCATAGACAATGCAGCACACCTGGGCAATGTGTTTTATGTTTTATTTTTTTCAGCTTTATTGAGGTATGATTGACAAAAATTGTGTGTATTTAAGGTGTGCAATGTGATGTTTTGATATACATTGCACAGTGATTACCACAATCAGGCTAATTAACATCTCCATCATCTCTCATAGTTACCTGGTATGTGTGTGTGTTGAGAGTACTTGAGTTCTACTCTCTCAGCAGATTTCAGGTGTATAATACATTATTATCAACTATAGTCACCATGATGCACATTGGGTCTCCAGGACTTATTCATCAATAGATGACAGTTTGTACTCTTTGACCAATGTCTCCCTCACCCCCAATACCTAGTAACCACCATTCATTCCTCTGTTACTGTGAGTCTGATTTTTTTCTTTAAGACTCTACATGTAAGTGAAATCATGCACTATGTATCTTTCTTTTTAGTACTTAAATTATTTCACTTAGCATAATGCCCTCCAGGTTTATCTATGTCATTACAAATGGCAGGGTTTCCTTCCTTCCTTTTTTTTTTTTTTGAGGCTACATAACATTCCATTGTGCGTGCGCGCGTGTGTGTGTGTGTGTGTGTGTGTGTGTGTGTGCACGCATGCGCACACACACATGTGTGTATTTCTTTATCCATTCATCCATCAGTGGACATTTAGGATGTTGTCATATCTTGGCTATTGTGAATAATGCTGCAATGAATGTGGGGGTGTAAGTATCTCTTCAAGATAGTGATTTTATTTCCTTTGGATATATACTCAGAAGTGGGATTGCTGCATTCATGGTATTTCTATTTTTAATTTTTTGAGGAACCTCTGTACTGTTTTCTATCGTGGCTGTACCAATTTGTATTCCCACTCACAGTGCACAGGGGCTGCCTTTTTTCCACATCTTCAGCAACGCTTGTTATCTTTTGACTTTTTGATAATAGCTTGGCGATATTTTTAATGTCCCTAAAATAAGTAATACATACTATATAGTGAAAGGTATAAAAGAGAATCTGAGTCATTTAGAAATGTGATTCTGTCAGGAAGAAAAATACTATTACGCATGTGTATTATATGTTAGGATTGTGTGAATTCTTGGTCCTGCTGAATTTTATATTCAGAGGCCATTTGAAATTTCTCATCTAGTCCGTTTATTTTTATTTTAAGCTATTAAGTGTCCATTAAAGAAAATAGGTAAAATACTGGAAAGTCAAAAGAAAAAAGCAGTTCACGGATTAAGAAAAGTTCTTATTGTTTTGTGGTATTTCCTTCCAACCCTTTTAATGTTAAGGAAGCTTTCTTTTCAGTGTTTGTAATTTTGCTGCCTTTTCTGAACATGGTGTGGGCATAGTACATGTTACTCCATATTTTGGTAAAAAAGCAGTTTATTAAATGGATATACATAGAAGACGTACATTTCTCCGTTTTTACAATTATTTGACACCTAGATTGCTTTCTGGTTTGGGCTATTGTGATTAATTATTAGAAGTGCTCCAATGTACATCTTTCGGCTGTCACATTTTAAGAGGCATTGTGACAGGTTGAAGTGCTTCTAAAGGAGAATCCGCCATTCTGGTGTGGGGTCTGGGAGCGAGAATGTGTGGGGAGGAGAAGGAGTGGACTCTGACAGGAGGAGAGAAGACTGAGACTGATGGAAGCTGTAAGCACTGCCTTCCCGTTAGGGTTGCCATGTGGCCCGAGGAACAGATCTGTAGGAGTCAGCGGGGTCCTTCTGTTGTAACATGGCCAGGAAGGACCTCTGTGTCCTCTCCTGCATGTGTGGGGGTGCACATGAGTGGGCACAGGTGGTGAACTCTAAGCCAAGTTACTTGTCCTCTTTGTTCTCTCCCTACTCAGCCCTCCAATATCCCATTCTGAGCGGCTCTTCAGACTTTGCCAAAAGACCACTGCTGTCCATCTGAACCAATAAGACTGTCCATCTTCTTTCTACGCCTACTGATTTCCTTCTCCCTTTAATTCGCATGTGAATGTGCTCCATGGGAGGGGCTTGACACTCTTGAGATTTGTGCTGAGGGTGCTGAGGGTTGTGGTTCTATCCCACAGGGATGGATCATCAGATTTAGTCTTATGCTCACACAGCGCTCTCATGTACCACATTGCATGGCTTCTGCAATGCACATTTCTCAAGCTGGAGCATCTTCAACATCAGCCTATATCTTATAATAATGACATTGTATAGTTTCATCGACAGCATTTTTCTTTCTTTCTTCACTAAGAAGGAAATCATGGGGCATCTTACAACTGTTAGGGTCTTAGAAGCAGTGAAATACCAATAAATACCAGTTGTTATAATACCAGCCCAGGGAGGCAGGCGGATCAGGCTTTAGATGTGAATTGTCTAGCATGCAGGTTAAGTGCTCAGTGTAAGATCAGCTGCTTCTTGATGGCAGATCCAGGAGTTGGAACTGTGCCCTTTGACCCAGGGCTGGTGCTTTGCCTGGCACAGCTCCCTCTCCACACTTCTTGACATCCACTTCTGTAGTAGTCCCTGCAGGCAGCTCCTGCTTCCCACCTCAGCTCCAGGTGTCACCTCTCATTCTCCTCCTGTATACAGGGTGGATGACAAGTGCTGGAGCATGACACAGCACCTCGGGCTGAGGCTGTACAACTTCTCAGCTCTCAGTGTGTGACTAGAGGGGAGGGAGCAAGGGAGGGGGTACTGAGGTGTCAGACAGCTGGGTCAGTGAAAGACCTTCTATCACTGACTTTTGCCAAGGAATGGGTAGCTGAGGACCTGAGCCACTACATTTTGCCTGTCCTCTGACCTTCTAACCTTCTGTATTCTTAGGTCTGTAAATTGAGAGAGTTCATGGTCTAGAAAGTATATATATGTGCATTCTTCGTCTAATCCTCACAATCCGCCAAATGAGATCTTGTTATCCTCATTTTAGATGGAGAAACTGAGGTTCAGAGAGGGTAGGTGATGTACTAGGAGGTATTTGATCCAAGACTTGAGCCCACATCTTCTCACACCACGTTCCTTCTTCAGCACTCGTTTTCTCACACCATCAGCCACCACCCAACCTCACAGCCTCCGTGGTTCTACAGCTGCATGATTGCATGTTCCTTCAGTTCCACTGAAGCAGTGTGGGCTGGGCAGAGAGGGGCATAATTTGGCAGATGTCCCCGACCCAGAGGTACGGCTTCACGTGTGACTTGAGGAGGACCAGAGTCCCATCTGTCCATCCTAGGACTTCTCTCTGTGGGCTTGGAATAAAACCCCCAGCTCTGTGGTTAAGAAGGCATGTTACTTAACTCCTGTGGGTTTAATGTACAAAAACTGAATCACCAGTTCATTAATTGCCTTGTTCATTCATTCATTCATTCATTCATTTATCCATTTATTAAACAGACTCGTATTGTTGAATATGCAAGCAAATGTTGTAACTAAGGAACACCAAAGTTAATGTATTCTCATTTCTTCTAAAAGACAGTGGAATTTGCCATTCCTTTAACAAACTATTACCTTACATAACTTGGGATCTCTTGTATTGGTAACAATTCGGGACATGCTGTTTCTAAACATTTGTTAGGCCACCCGGAGGATTTTAAATTATTTGAAGTCATTATTGTATATTGGTTTTTGTAATAAATCAGAGTACCAGCAATATGGGCAAATTATAGAGGGGATGGAACACTCAAAGATGCTCCTAAACCCTGGCTAAGAACAGGGAAGTGAAGGTGAACATGAACTGCCTTTCAACCCTGTTCATGTCTGTCGCCCCAGTGCCTGGATTGTAGTAGGTACTTAGTAAATGCTAATTGAGTCAAATCACTGGCTTCCTCTCAGATTCTCTTGTCACCTATAGGATACAAAAGAGAGTGCTGAGGGAAGCCTGGGACTAAAAGTAGGGAATGATTGTCTATTCCCAGTTCTTCCCCTAGGTCTACAGCATCTCTCTCTCTCTCTCTCTCTCTCTCTCTCTTTCTCTCTTTCTCTCTCTCTCTTGACTCCTGCGAGCTTGCTCACATTCCGATCACTCTGTTAGAGAAAAGAAAACTGGGAACTCAATCTGTAGGTTATTAAGAAGTATGGGGATTTTAGTCATTTGGGCCTATTTACAGGGTTCTCAGGGTTACCTTCTGGGGATTGCTCCCTGGGTGATGGGGGTGGGGGCAGGGCCAGGGCTGAATATTGAAGACACAGCCTTCCAGAACTGACTATAGGGGGGTGGTAAGGAGGAAGCAGCAGTATCGGATCACCTGACATTTGCTATAGAGAGAAAGCTGGCATTTGTTAAGCTATATGCCAAAGACTGTAATACACACACACACACACACACACACACACACACACACACACACGTTTGTATGTATGTATGTTACTGCTCAGAATATGCCATGCCGTCAACGTCAACGTGGCCAGCCTTGCTGTGGGAGATGACCTGTTATGACTATTCCCTTAACTGTGAGTACATGTGTGCAGACTCTGGATTATGGGCAGGTGTATCTGAGCCTGGGGCTTTTCTCCTTTTTTCTACCAAGGCCCTCATTCCAGGGCCTGAGTGATCACCTGTCCCTACCCTACTGTCTTCCTTCAAGAGACATGGCTGAGTACCCACAGTGTGCCAGGCCCTGTACAGAGTGTGGGTGGGATGGGGTTGAGCGTCCCCTACTGGGAACCACATGTCATGAAAACCCAGAAGAAGGGCACCCACCCTAGCTCTTGCAGGGGGGTGGTTGGGGAAAGACACATTTAAATTGGGATTGAGGATGGGCAGGTGGGGCTTAGACGAGGAAAGAGAAGAGCTTTCTTTTCTGGGGAAAGAATACCATGTCCAAATCCTTGAAGGTGAGAGAGTGAGAGCAGGCAGGACAGCTCTGGGGAGTTGGCTGGCAGAGTCTGAGAGCTGAGCCCGCAAAGGTCAGCAGGGGCCAGGGCCGGCCGTGCTCCGGAGCTTGTTCATTAGCCGGAGGGCAGTGGGGAACCGATGAAGGCTTTGAGCAGGGCTGGGATGACTCATTCTAGCTCTGTTCTGGATGCTGCACAGGTCTTTTTTCTCCTGGACTCAGTCCACTCCCAGGAAGGGGCATGGAGAGGGGAAGGGAGCCTTTGCCGAGTCTTTAGCTGTAGTTTGGGGAGGACTTGCATAACCAAGCAGAGAGAGGAAAGACAAAAGAAGAGGGAACAGGGGAGAGAAAAGCCTGAGGAAATGCAGCAGAAGAAATGCTGGGGGCTGTCAGTGCATGTCCCCAGTTTCTTTCCAGTGGCACACGCACAGCAGTTCAGCCTGAAGCCTGTTGGCAGGAGGATGGTATCTGGAGCTAAATATACATTGATAAGTATTTTTAGAGGGTTTCTGTGAGAAGGCCGCCCTAATACACGAGTTTCCCGAGCAGCTAAAGATCGAGGAAAGCACAGTTTTCCCATTGGAGCACTGTCTCTCCGGTGCTGCGAATGTGGAGGAGGTATTGTGAACGCAGTCCCGGGGCCCCCAGCCCAATTTAAATCTCTGTGGTAATAGGACGATAACACTTGGTATTTATATAGCATCTTCCTGCCAGTGAGCCTGGCAGGATTTTACAGACCTGTCTTGTACTCATCCTCTCTGCTCTGAGTGGGCGAAGCGGGGAGGTGGGGAGCAAGCAAGGGCTGGCTGGAGGGAGGGGGCATTGGAGCTTATCATTCCGGAGATGGGGCAGCAGGCTGAGTGAGGTGCAGGGCTCGGCTTCGGAGGAGCCTAGTCAGGAGAAGGGGCCGAGGTCTCCGGTGCTTTAATGCTGGTGGCAGGGTGCTCTGCTGGACTGCTTCTCGACGTCTTGCTCCCAGCGCAGTTGGTGGCTGCTCACCCGAAGACCTCCACCTCCTCACGGGCTCCGTTTTCACTTCTAGCTCCGCACCAGGGGGGACACAGCTCTGCTTGCCGCACCCCCTTTCATCAGGACCTTAGTGTGTTTTTCTAATGCATTCTCCTCCAGATGGGTGAATGGTGGGAATGCCGGAGTTAGAATTAGGAGTTTTGGGTTGGGGCAGAGGGGGCCAGAAGGCAAAAAGTGGAGCTTAGAGGGCTCTTCTCAGCTCTGCGCTGATGACGAGCCCAGTTCCTCCAGGGAGGCCCTGAATGAGAATCCCAGTTGGTAGTTGACAAGCTTGAGTTGGGATTCCTCCTGGGGTGGTGGGTAATTTTGTTCTCATGTATGAACTCTGTCTTTTTTCTTTCTTTTTTTTTTTTTTAAAAATTTTTTTTCAACGTTTTTATTTATTTATGGGACAGACAGAGACAGAGCATGAACGGGGGAGGGGCAGAGAGAGAGGGAGACACAGAATCGGAAACAGGCTCCAGGCTCCGAGCCATCAGCCCAGAGCCTGACGCGGGGCTCGAACTCACGGACCGTGAGATCGTGACCTGGCTGAAGTCGGACGCTTAACCGACTGCGCCACCCAGGCGCCCCAACTCTGTCTTTTTTCTATCTTGAGAGCCATCATTGATTCACTCAGCAGATATTTATTGAGTAGCTACTAGGTTCTGCGAGTAAACCACTGATATTGGCACGGTTTCTCTTTCCTGAAAGACTGCTTCTTGCCTCCCCCACTGAGTGACAGAAGCTCAAACTGGAGAGAACTAACTGAGGCCTGTTATTGGCCTCCGTGTCAATAAGGAGGAGGTGGGAAAGGGACTAGAAGAGCCTTCAGAATCCACAGGGAGATTGGTTTCGGGCTATTTTTCTGGATTTACATCCACTTAGAGTCGCGTAAGGAAAACAATTATGGCAAGTTGCTTTCTAAGTCAGACCAAGGCACTGAAATGCAAACGCTCTTAGTTATGTGCATGAGTGTGTGTGGAAGAGGGTAGCAGGGGTGAAAATTTCGAGGCATGTTTGCAAAGCAGAGATGGATATGGCATAAATGTTCATTCTATAGATTTACAAGGTAGAGTTGAGAATTAAAGGGAGTGTTTACATTTCCATCTTGTGGATGACACATGTCTCCTCACTTGGGCAGAGATCTGTGCACTGGTGTCTATGTTGTAAATATAGTCCACCGTTAAGTACAAATGCGTCAGTGTGAAATGTGAAATTCAACAGCACGGTTTAATGTATGTTTCACTGAAGTCAGGAAATAGCAGATGTGATGAGTGCAGAGTGGTTGCCAACAGGAAGGGGTGAGGTGGAGCAGTGCAGATGTTGAAAGGAAAAAGGGGGTGTACTGGTCTTAAAGAGAACATATAAAGGAAAGTCAAGTCTATGGTCACTAAGACTTAATCACTGAACTTTAGGTTTACGAAGATGCTCAATTCATCCAGCTTCCCCTTATTTACTGTTTGTCACAGAAGAAAAAAACTGAGACCTGGTGGCTAAGCAACTTGTGGAGGGTCTCGTAGCTGGAATGTGGTGAGCGGGGGCCGGCTGCTGGTTTGCTAACTCCAGATCTGGGTGTGGTTGTAGTTAAGCTTCGCTGTCGCTGACAGTGAGAAGCTGCTGTTGCTTGATCGCACTCAGGCCATCAAGCTGGGGGTTAGGAAACAAATATGATTTTTTATTAGGTAGCTGGAATATATATGTGAATTTATATGAAAACAGTTTAATCTAGTGGATTAAGTTATTCGGGTATCCTGCGTTCTGGTCCTGACTGTAATATGCCTTCTCTCCGTGATGCCGGGTGATACGTAGATGATCTTAGCTTCCGTTTCCTTTACGGAGTGAAGACAACACCTGGCCTAGCTTCTTCACCACCTCTGGTGACAAGCACAATAATGTAATGATGATGCTGATGGTGATGGCTCCGATTTTACCAGGAGCTTACGTTGTCCTATTTTAAATGGGAAAGGCTTCACGTACCAGCTCAGCCCTTGCACAGATCATTTTAAATATAGAAACAAAGCAAGGCAGTTTCCATCTCCATTTTGCAGGTGAGGAAACCAAAACTCAAAGAAGCTAAGTCACATGCTCATGCCAGATATTTACTAAGGGGAGGAATGCTATTTTAATTCTATTAGCAACAATTCCAAAGCCCGTGCTGTATCCACTGTATGCACAGCTGCCTCAGCATAATGTTTTGGAAGGTAAAGAAGTGAAATACCAAATCAGTGAGTGGTAATACCTCCCCCCAGGACAGTGATATTATGAAGATAAATGTTTAAATACACATGAAGTACCTTTTGGACCTTTAAAAAAAAAGGTGTGTAAACAAGGAAAGCATTCAAAATACTATGGTTCTGTTGAGCTCATTCAGAATAGTCATTTATCTCCATATAACTTGCAGCCACAGAGACCAGTTTCACTACAATCTATTGCAGTTTCCAAAACTGTGGCTAATTAACAAATTTCCATTAGTTGTCATTTTGTTTCAAGACAGAAGTTTAGCACAACTTGAACACACTGTATTTCTTACTTCCTGCTAGTAGTGTATCTAATTGCATCAGAACTAGTCAAATCCTGGGGTGCCTGGGTGACTCAGTTGGCTAAGCCTCTGACTTCAGCTCAGGTCATGATCGCATGGTTCATGAATTTGAGCCCTCCATTGGGCTCTGTGCTGACAGCTTGGAGCCTGGAGCCTGCTTCGGATTCTGTGTCACCCTCTCTCTCTGCCCCTCCCCGGCTTGCATTCTGTCTCTGTTTCTCAAAAATAAATAAACATTAAAAAAAAAAAACACTAGTCAAATCCTTCTACAGTTATTATCAACAGCAACAAAGAAATTCCCAGAGTAAAAGCTGAAACAAAGCCCTTTATTTTTAATCTTATCAATAGTGAAAATATTATATTACCCAGATCCCCTCCCCCTTTTTTATTTATTTTTCTTGGCTTTGACTTCAGGTCCTCCATACTCCTCCCTACTTTGCACAGACACACACACATCAGAGGGGTCTGATTGTTACAAAGAAAGGCTGAAGAGATTACCCCTCTTCCTTCAGGAGGAATGTCCCATTGGAGAACTCTAGTTATCTCGGAGGAGAGCTGACAGGAAAGTCTGAGCTCCTACATCCTCCCACCCTTGTCTTTCATTTCCTTCTGTCTCGGCTGCCACTCTTCTGTCAGGAGCCTGGCCCTTGGTGACACAGTGGTTAGGAGAGGAGCTCAAGGCCATGGCTCTGCTCCCTGACCTCTCACTCTGGGACTGTGACTGAGAGGTTGAATGACAGGTGTGGCTGCTTCACGCTTGAGATGGCATTTGCATTGAAGTCTCATGACTTATGTCACTATGGGAGTCCCATGCATCTTACCTCCTTCTCCCACCCCTATGGAGCCAAGCTGGTCTTACTTTAGGGGGTAAAGCTGGTCTTAGGGAGTTGTTCCTTAGCCCAAGGCCACATGACTGGCCATGGGGAGGCTGAAACTAAAATGGACTGGTCTAGTGAGTCTTTGCTGTTGAGTCTGAGTAAAAAATCTGGTGGGTGGAGGGGATGACTAGGATGATGTCTCTCCCAGCCTGGGCCACTCAGGGCTGAGCATGCCCAGTACCCACATCTGAAACTCTGAATTACGGGGTGGGGAAGACACCGGAGGGGTCAGTAGAAGACAGGGAAGAAGGAAGGGTGAAGGCAGCCAGTATTAGTTGAGCACCTCCATGTTCCAGACATTGTGCTGGCTATGAGGGATATGACCACAGAGGGAGATGTCATTTCTATTATCTTAGAGCTTGCTTCCTAGCAGAGAAGACAGACACTAAATATGCTTAACTTTAATGGTGTCTAAAGTGCTGCAAAAGAGAAATTTTAGGGGCCTGGGAGGGTGGTTAAATTGAGAACCTAACCTCATCTGAGAGAGAATGCTCAAGAAGTTGCTGTTGATGTGGCCACCTGGGGACTGAGTAGCATTTGGCTGGAAAAAGAAGAGAAGAGGGAAGGGGCCAGGATGAGGAGAATATAGGCAGAGGGTAGGGTGGGTGGGAGAGGCCATGGCAGGTCTGGGAAACAGACAGAAGGCCAGCGGTCCTGTTGTATAGTGATTGAGGTGATGGTAAGCAAGGGTGGCTGGGGAGTGGGAGAGGGGCCACATCATTCATCCAGTGCCTTGTTGGCATCACCAGGGTTGTTCCATGGGGGGCCACTGCATGGTTTGAAGCAGGGAAGTGGACAGGTTTACAGTAAATGAATGGAGATGGGGTAATGCTTGCCGAGAAG
Organism: Herpailurus yagouaroundi; assembly: GCF_014898765.1. Taxonomy (NCBI): domain Eukaryota; kingdom Metazoa; phylum Chordata; class Mammalia; order Carnivora; family Felidae; genus Herpailurus; species Herpailurus yagouaroundi. Next base: position 8,478,088 of record NW_024412426.1, read on the forward strand.
ACAGAACAACTTCCCTGATTGGTTCTGTGTCTGCTCAAAATTAGGTACATAGAATTAGTGTCCTCAAAGAGTCCCTCTCTTCTATCTTGCCTCCTCCTTCCAACACTGGCCCTCAACTATAATTTTGTTTAACTTATTGGAGTTGTACCAAAATCCAGTCTGTAGACCTTATAATGTAGCCCATTATATGCTAAAGATCTGTTAACCCTGCCCAGAGCAGAGACATAGTCTTGCCTCCCGGGTTCACAGTCTGAGCATCTCCTACTGATTCAAATAATGGGTAAGAATTGATGAATGTGTGGGCTTTTATTTTTGATATTCAGCAGAGAGATTATTTTAAAAACGCTTTGCTGAGAACATTGCTATATGATTATGACGACTTTTATTTTTCTGATAGAACAATAGTCAAAAGATCAAGCCAACCCACATGCTTGTTTATGGGATGTTTCTCTTTTTCCTGCTTTCATAGCCTGTGACACATTATGATGCTGGATCTGGATCCTAATTGAACTCTGGTTAATAGCCACCATAAACATAACCCTTTGTGGTTTAGGGGCCCCATCTGGTGAGAGTTCACAGTGCTGTCTTGTTTATTCTCTACTCACTCCTCATTTGGAAAAGGGAAATACAGGCCTCCTCCTGGTTCCCTTTCTGGGTAAGTGTTATATCCTTTGTTATAGAGAGACAGGTCACCCACATGGATGCTTCACATCTAGGCTCTGGTGCTGGAGATGGGGAGGTGCTTACTGCCTACTCCAGTCTTTCCCAATGACTACTTGAATTCCACATACCCTCTTCAGATGAGTGCAGCCAGCTCCTTAATGTTCTGGCTTCCTCCTCTCTGCTCTTCCCTTGTCCTCTCCTGACTCTCCCTACCTCTTCTCTGTTTTCATTTTTCACCCTCATTCAAAATAAAAGACTGGGTAAGGTGGAGGCAGGTGCCATGGAGGGTGGTTTTGTGTGTGTGTGTGTGTGTGTGTGTGTGTGTGTGTGTGTGTGAGATATGTGTGTGTATGTATGATGACAGTTCTCACTGACTCATGTTTTTAAATGTTTATTCAATTTTGAGAGAGACAGTTAGAGGCAGAGAGAGAGAGGGGGACAGAGGATCCAAAGCAGGCTCTCCGCTGATAGCAGTGAGCCCAATGTGGGGCTCGAATTCATGAACCATGAGATCATGAGCTGAGCTGAAGTTGGATACTCAATGGACTGAGCTACCCATACACCCCAGAAACTGGCTCCTTCTTAAAGTTCTATTAAAGTGAATTTGACATCCAGCTCCTCTTCTCCAACAAACAACTTCAAGTTTGGGGTGGATCCCCCCTATTTCTAATAGGATGACTCAAAGGTTTGATCAGATACTACTGCAAATAAAGAAGGAACTTCCTTGACTTTAACTCCCCTGAGCTGTGCCTGACTGGAAGCCAGGCTGAAGCTACACACTAAGAAGTCACTCAGAAATTCAGATTTTAGAACCACAGATAGAAAGTTAAAGAAGCAGTGTATGTAATGTGTCAGCTAGCTATTCCAGTGGTTTTCTGTCTGTGGGCTATGGGACTCTGGAGACCTCTGGGATTATTGCAGTGGGCGTGCAGATCCATGGCCACACTCAGCATTGGCTTTTTTCTGAACAATGTCTCCCACAGATATGTACCACGGTATCATTTTTCTAAAGTGTGTAAGTGCCATTGTGATTTATAAAATATAAATATATTTAAAGGCACTGTTAATAAGTAGTGTTGTTTTTCCCTCCCATTTAGTCAGTATAGCATAGTGGTTATCAATTTGAGCTTTGTGGACAACCAAAGCTGAATTCAAATTTCTGCTCTGTTGTTTAGTAGCTCAGTGATTGTAGGCAAGTGACCCAGCTTTTGTAAGCTTCAGTGTCTAGAGGACATTATCTAGAGGGTCTCTATAAAAAAGGAGGTGGTAGTAAAGGTGGATAATGACATCTATTTAACAAAATTGTTAGGGGGCTGTATTAATGAAATAACTCCTCCAGGGGGCAAAGTAGGTCTTGGATTTTTGACATTAAAAAAGAGAGTCTCACACTTGAAAGATATGAGCTGATCCAGTCTGATCCATTGTTACAGATGAAGGGGTTGAGGCCCAGAGAGGGCCAATGTATGCCTGGTACCCTTGTCTCTGGTTGTCAGTTACTTGCCTGAAGCTAAAGCCTGCTTTTAATCAAGCTTATAGATTTCTGGTATTTAGTCTGGAGTAGGTGTGTTGGGGGAAGTAGAAGTAGAAGTTAGACACAGTGCTCTCACTCATGAATGGAATTGTCTGGTTGGAGTAGAATATGTATATGGATATAAGGCAGCTAAGTACAATGTGGTCAAGACATAGCCTCGTTCTGGCTTGGGTGGTCCAGTATCTAGGAGTGGCTAGAAGGGAAGGGTGTAGTTTGGGCCAGAGACACCCAGATCCCTCTCCAGAGTTAGGTATTCCATGGCCAGCCTTTGGGATCTTTGTCTTTTATCATTGATGAGAAATGGCTTCTTGGATGATTAACTCTCTTTCAGTGGTTACATGTCCATCTTTCCTTCACCCTGTGTGTGTATATATCTTGTTTTACTGTCCTAAAAGAGAAAAGCATATTTTTCTCAAGATTTTTCAGTTTGAATATAGATCTTGATTTGATTACTGCTTGATAGTGGAGAGCAATATTAGATCTTTAAAGGTACAGCTTTTTTCCCTGGAATGCAGGGCAAGAAGGTATAATAGAGAGTCTGCAAAGACTCTCAGCATCCTTGGCCCTTGCTTCAGGAGGATGTGGGGTTGGGGAAGAGGTGGTTGGCCCCCTTTCATCACATGTATCCTAGTATAATATTTATCCAAGTGATACTCCTTTCCCACATGCCTACCTATCCACCTATCCATCTCTCCACCTAACCATCAACCCATCCATCTAAAAAAAGATCATATGTTATTTAAGTGTGTACAGAATTCCAAGCACTATATAGGATACTGAATATATCAGTAATGTAACTGCTGTATTCCCTGCCCACCTGGAGATTACCGTCAATTCAGGCTTAGGGAAGAATGAGAAAGTTTAGTCTGATGTTGCCTGGATTGTACCTGGTAGTGGGGTAAGTAGTGGTTTCATAAGTGTGTATCCATCCATTACCAACATCAAATCATCTTAATAGTACTCTGTGGTGGAAAGACTGAGGACTTTAGTGTTAGGCAGAGCTTGAACTTTAGTGAAGTTGAGCTTGAACTTCAGCTTTGCCATTGCAATGTTACTTTGGGCAAGTTATTTAACCTATCTGAACCTTTTTTTTTTTAATCTAAAATATCCCATTTGCAAGATTTTATGTACTATATTGAGTAGCACTTGATGCTCTCAGAAACAACCCCTCCTCCCCCAAGACTGCAGTGGTTAGGTTTATGTCTTTCCCCTTAAATAGGCCAGTGCATTCTTGGCTTTCCTTCACTTTCTGTTCCCTTCTATCCGGTGGCCCTGCCATCTTTTAGGTTCCCATGGTTTACATCCCTTGATGGGAGTAGAGAGTATGAAGAAGATATACTCACCTTTTACATTTTTTGGCATAGAAGTGACATACATAACTTCTACTAACATCCCATTGGCAAGGACCAGCTTCATGACTCAACCTAGTTGCAAAGGAGACTGAGAGATCTCATCTCTAATTGTGTGGCTGCTTCCCAACAACAACCCTACACGATGGGAAAGAGACCATCAATTTTAGAGGAAGTGACCTTTTCATCATCTATATGAGAGTTAAATAAGAAAATGCACGTACATTGTCTGATGTATAGCAGATTTACAATAAATGTCTTCTTCTAATTACTAGTAATACTTATTGATTCAAGGAATATTTGCCATGCATGTACAGAACATTTTACCAAGTATTGGGTCTAAAATGATACATAATAAGATATCTACCCTCAAAGAGCTTTCAGTCTGATATAGAGATAGTGGATAGATAGATTAGATAGATAGATAGATCGATAGATAGATAGATAGATAGATAATGTTGATTTGGACTCAACACCATTTGATCAGGAGGAAAGACTGTGCACATAAATTTGTTCCGTCCATTTAGCTTTCTCTTTGTCCCATCTATCCACCTTTATTAAGTGCTTAACATGTAAAAGGCCTACTTGTGAGTAGTAGGAGGCACAACAGCAGAGTTAAATGAGAAGGAGATGGGAAGCCACTGGGAATTTGGTTTCATTTTGCTCTGTTGACACGTTAACTAGATGCCAGTATAAGCAGTCCCTGAACTCTTTTTGCTACCTCTTCTGATCACACTTTGGAGATAAGATTGAGAAGCAAGTAGTTTATTTTATTTCATTTAATTTTTGTATTTTTTTCCTCTTTAAGATGACAAAGCCCAGAGGTAGTCAGCCCGGTAAGCTGTTTCTAAAATATGCATGTTGGCCTGGATATCACTGCTAGTTAACATTTGTCAAGCTCGAAACTCTGTGGCCACTAGGACAGGGTATCAGAAGCAAGTTTCAGAGGGAAAACCAGCATTTCGTTTCACTAACATTTTTTTCTGTACAAGATTAAGAAGTCAGAAGTTTACTTCATGTACATCTACAACAAATAAATTGGGGAGTCAGTAACAAGTAAATGGTTGTGGCAGGTCTTTGGAGAAAGATTTATTATTGTGACCAGAGTATTGGAAGAGTCCTTGAGGATGTTAATTATATTGCTCCTTACTGCAGTGTATAACATGCCTTTTATAAGGGGATTATGTAACTGATCTAGGAGAGCTGTCTTTTTCCAAGACAAGAGGCCAGTTTGGTCCCAAGTTCATGAACTTAAGGAAAGGAGTTGCCTTGACACTTCCTATGTCTAACTCTGGAAGAGGGCTTTTTCATTCACCAGTTGGCCCTTGTCAGTGATGCCAGGTCAGGAGGCAGGGAGGAGAAGAATGGATAGAGAGCTGGGATTACCTAGTTATTCAAGACTGCTGACTTAGTTAAAAGCTGATCGTCAGTGCTAAGCACTGCATTAAACGTTGTAAAGCGTTTTCTCATTTAATTCTCACAACAGCCCTATGAGGTAGATAGTATTATTACCACCGTTGGATTAGGAAACCAGGGGCCTCAGTGGGTTGGGCAATTTCCCCCTTATCACACTGCTAGTAGTTGGTGGAATTAGGATTCAAATGAGGTAGTCTGATTCCAAAGCCCTTATCATTAGCCATGATGCTATCCTGTCTTCCTAATGCATATATCGTGGTGGTTGCCTGCTCTGTAGTGTTTGATCTTGATGCATCGTAACTAACAAAAGTAAAGGGATGTATCTATTGGTATGTCAGAATCCATCCAGGAGAATGTGAAACTCACTATTTGGTTTCAGTTACTGGGAAAACATCTTTTATTGAAAGGGATTAAAAAAACAATATATTATTGGATTTTCTAGAACACTTTGACCTTGAAATCATTTTAGACAGGTTTTCCATTTAGTTCTTAAAAATAGGTTAGTGTTACAATGCAGGATGGGAAGAATAAAGGCTATGGAATTACATAGTTCTGCATTTGAAGTCTGCATCTGGCTCTGTGACTGACCACATTATTTAACCTCTTAGCCTCACTTTCCTCATTAGGAAATTAAGGATTCAGGGTATTTCTGGGTGTTTTATGAGCATCATAATACAGTGTATGTAGAGCACTTGGCACAGCACCTTGCGCATAGTAGGTTTTTAATAAATGGCTTCTGTTACTATTCTCTAGTTTATTGATGCTGAAAGGGAAGCACAAAATGAAGCAAATATATTCCCTGAGTTACTCTAAGCCCCACAGAAATGCTTGGTATAGCTGAGATGGAGTTGATGTCCCTGTATTTCTAGTCTGTTGTTACTTGCCCTGGGTCATACTAGCTTCTACAGTGTTCTGAATCTTGGGCTTCACGGTCCCAGAATCACTTCAATTTGATCTGTATTCACAACTCTTAGTTTACCTAGTAGAATAACTATATTCACCTAACAATAATGAAGCAAGTCTGTATCAAATAAGGGACACTATCAGTTGGCTATGAGCAATAGCAATGCTAGGGTGATGTGTGTGGTTTTCTTTTTCTCTCCTTACCCCCCCCCCCCCTTTTTTTAATTCCCTTTTTAGTTCTGGGTTTTTTTTTTTTTTTTTCAACGTTTATTTATTTTTGGGACAGAGAGAGACAGAGCATGAACGGGGGAGGGGCAGAGAGAGAGGGAGACACAGAATCGGAAACAGGCTGCAGGCTCTGAGCCATCAGCCCAGAGCCCGACGCGGGGCTCGAACTCACGGACTGCGAGATCGTGACCTGGCTGAAGTCGGATGCTTAACCGACTGCGCCACCCAGGCGCCCCTTCAGTTCTGGTTTTAAATTTATTTACTCCAAGAAACCGATCCATTTTATTTCTTCTCTACTTCCTTGTTTGCTTCCCAACCCTTCATACTTAAATAATCAAAATCCTGTGATAGCTCAGTTTTTTGTGTTGCTTTCCAGTGACGTGCTTGAATCTTCCTCTTTTGAGAGAATATACACATTAGTATTTATTGTAATAGGTTGTTTTCATTTCTTTCATCTATATTCTTGCTATTCTTAGATTTTTTTTCATTTTTCTTTTCTTAATCTATATTGATCAGAATGTTGTAAATCTGTTTCTTATAATTATCAGCCAAATTATTAAGTTCTTATGATGGAGAATCTACGTTTTATCTTTTTTGTTTTAGCTCCCATCCCCTTCCCCACTCCTTTGTGGGCTGTAAGCATACATACATATACAGAACTAAGCTTGATCCTGCATTTGTAGAGTTTTAATACTAACTGTATAACTTGGGGCACCTGGGTGGCTGAGTCGGTTGAGTGTCAGACTTCAGCTCAGGTCATGATCTCACGGTTCATGGGTTTGGGCCCCGCGTTGGGCTCTGTGCTGACAACTCAGAGCCTGGAGCCCGCTTCAGATTCTGTGTCTCCTGCTCTGTCTGCCCCTCCCCATGTGCATTCTGTCTTTCTTTGTCTCTCTGTCTCTCAAAAATGAATGAATATTAAAAAAAAAATACTAACTGTATAACTGACAGTTTGGCAGTCAGTCTTAGTCAATTGCAGTGAGAGACCGTGTTTTGGGGTAGAACGCCCATCCATCCAGGTCAAAACTGATCAAATACTGCTACTGGGCCTTATTGGTGATATGACTGTAGGCTAATTGCTTCACCTTTCTGAGTCTTAATTTTCTGCTCTACAAAAAGAAACAGAAATACTAGTCTTCTAGAAGAGTTGAGATGAAATGGAATGGCATATCTGAGAGTGTCTGGTACCTGCCCTGCCGCTAGTACTTTTCTTTGTCTGCCTTTTTGCATGCCAATCACCCGTTGGTAGGTAGAAGGAGTCATGGAGACACCTTATGCAGTTCTCTGTATTCAGGCCATGGTGCTGCAGAGAAGGGAGTCCATTAAAGTTTGATGGTGCTCCCAGCAGCTGCCAGGCTGGAGAGGTGAGGTAGAATAAAAAGAATAAGAAGTAAGAATAAGAACTCTTGCAGCTCTTAAAGAAGATCGGCACAGGCTTATAGTTTAATATCTGTCCATATGTGTACTTGCTGATCTGTCACGTAGTTTCCTGCCTGAAGTTGCAGCAAAGTACAGCCACATCTATACTCACATCTGCATCCTCCTCACCATGCATTACAGTAAGGAGAAGCCTAAATGCAAACAGCATGGCAGTGTGTTCCCTTAGCAACTTGCTTCCTTTATCAGTGGTTATTTTGTTAAAAGGATTTAAAAGCCTTTTCCTTCCTTTGGAGAGACCATAGCTTATTTCTATGAACTATTCTAGGGCTGGATTCCCCTGCCTTTCTGTGATCTGCACTCTTCTTCTCCCCGCCTTAGCATCCCTAGTCCCTGACCACTTTGGTCTTTTGCCAGGACCCAATGCTAAGAATTTACTGGGAATAAACTCTCCCAGGTCACCCGTTCTGGAATGCAAGTCGTAGGTCTGGGTGGACATTTGGAAATGAATTTGCCACAGCAAGGACAGCAATTCAGCCCTAATTTTATTCATGACCCTGGCCTGCTGTTTGAAGGCAGACCCATTTCCCAACAGAGCACACTGAGATTGTCTTCTCTCTACTTATGTGAAGGGAGGGAGAATGGAAAACCTGCCTGATGATTTTTGAAAGACAAACCCCTTCCAAAATTAATTGTATATTAAAAACAAAAGCAAAAACAGAAAGTCAAGAGTTTATAAAAAAAGGACTTTTTTTGAGTAAGAGCAAACAGAGATTCCAGAAAGAGTAATGACTTCTCTCACTACAATTTTTTATTTCATTTTTTTTTACCTCCTTGATTTTTCTCATTGAACAGAAAATCCTTTCCTACAAAATGACACTCTTTCCACCATCACTGTTTCTATCAGTAATGTCACTAGTCTGTGTGGTTATGAGGAAAAGACCTTTAGGTGTGTCAGAAATACTGGGATCTGTTCCAGGCACTGCCTGTCCCTTCTAAGGAAAACCCCGTCTACAATTTACTCACCTGCAGCCTGGAAGCTTTGGATGGATGGACTTTAGGGAACCTTGAGTCACTTGAAATGCTATTAAAGGCTAGTATATGTGAGCATTTCCCCCCAGGGAAAGGGTTCATAGATTTTATCAAAGGAGCCTGTGAGCCACATTTCAGGACTATTCTGTTAAATGATCTCGAAGGAACCTACAAGCTTGAGAATTTATTTGGGTTTTATTACCCTTCCTGTCATGTAGACTTTTCTGTTATGTTTGATGTCTTCATCAATCCAAGACTTTGTTTTTCTCTCTGGCTATTTCCATCTCTGTCCTTGTCAGGATTGTCATCAGTGGATCTATTCCCTGCAAGAGCATCACAACTTGACTTCCAGCCTCAGGTTTGCCACTGCCCTGGTCTGTCATGGGAGGTGCAACTGAATCATTTCTTTATTCATATCTCTGTCATGATCAGAACCTTTGGAAAAACTTTTCTTCTTTTATGTGGAAAAGGAACACTTTAGCGTGACATCTCAGATGTGTGTCAGCTGAATGTCCTGCTCCCTGTCCTCATGTCCGTTGCCTGACTTGTGTCATTACTGCCATGGACCAGACTCAATGCCTTTCTCATCTCAAAGCTTCTCCCCATGCTCTTTTACTTGCTGTCACCCTACCTTGTTTATATCCTGTCTGCCTTTTGCCAATCCATGCCATGATGTTTTGTCTGTGGGAACCAGCTCAAGACCCAACTCCTCAGGAAGGTAGCCTTCCTTTCCTGGACTCGCTCAACACTTACCTGTGTTTGCCCTTTATTAGCAAACACTGTGCCCCTTCTCTGGTTATTCGGGTGACCCTCTTGTTACTCCATTGAGATTGAGTGTCATACTCTTCTTTCCCCCTTCTAGGGTGACTTGGGTTTTCTCAGACTTGTAATAGATGCCCAACAAATGTGGGATGAATGAGGAGGTGAAAAGCAAGGGTCAGCGTGCCTGCCCACGGAGCTGAGGAGTAAGGTGGGTGTGGGAATCACACAGCATAAGCCTTGTACTCTAGTTTCACTTGTAGTCTTTCCAGGTGTGTTTCCCAGCCCTAAGCCCATGTAGCAGGAATAAAAATGTGGGCCATGAACCTACCTGAGGCCCAGTAGCCATGTGTGTATGGATATTGACCTCCCAGTCAAGTTAAGGGTGGTGAGGCTAAAAGTAGAGAATGAGGTGCCATGGGGTTGAATGCTTTGATTAGGGCTCTGGGGGAAGGCAGTATGTTTCTCCCCTCCTGTTTCAGAGGCAGCCTGTATCCCATGTTAGTTATCCAATTAATGTAGAAGAGGCTATTTTCTTTCTCATTGTGCTTTTTTTTAAATTGTTGTTTTTGTTTAAAATGAATGATGTATTAATACTGCCAATTGTCAAATTGGCACAGATTCCATTTCCTTCGATCAGTCTCTTTTCCCCCTTCACCCCTCCTTCCTGGACAATTAGCAAAACGTTTGGTCTTTGGTTTGGATGAATAATTGATTCAGAAGCTTTCTGAATGATTCATGGCCCATATGGTGGGACAACAGGATGTGTGTGTGTGTGTGTGTGTGTGTGTGTGTGTGTCCAGCACTTCATACAAAAGGTCGGAGGTTTCTCCCTTGCTCACTAGAGGGCCGGTGCAGACCACTCCCCAGGGGCAGAGAAGGTTGCACATGGTCTTTCTCTCTGTATTCTATCAAAGGTAAGACTATTGGAGCTTCTTCTAGGAAAGCAAGATTCTCCATGAGTGTATGCATTTCAGTTCTTCATCAGTGGTTCTTTTTTTGTTTGTTTGTTTGATTAGTCAATGAATTGGAGTTTATCCTCTTTAAACCAGCTTGTCACCTTCCCCAAGACGAATGGCTAATTTGATCTTCAAAGCAATTGAGGAAAGGGGATACATTACCTTTATTCCTTTGCATTACAATATTTCAAACCTTCCTGGTTAGGGGACATTTTTTCTTAACCTAGAGTCGTAACCTAGACACTCCCTGCTACTACATTAATTTGGTTTCCTTGTGTGTCTCCTTCACTAGAGATGGAGAACGTCTGGTTACCATTCATTTTGTAGCTTTTCCTTATCTTTAAAAACTGTTATGAAATACTTGTGTGCATGGGAAAAATGGGACGGATGCCTAGCTTATATTATAAAAGAGTGACATTCCCTACTTACAAACCCTTTCAGTTTTAGTCATTTTGTAGGAAAATTGGGAGTCCTGAGTATGTCCTGGTCTTCGGAAGTCTGCTAAGAAAATATAATTTTGTTACCTGAACAGAGTTCATTGCCTCCTAGGCAGTCAGACTCCATCCACATTTTATAATAGGAAGTTGGTACAGGTACAGTATATGAATAAGATGCAAGGTTATGATGAAGATATGGCATGTTTATTGGTCATTCGGTTTTTTTTTTTTCAGGGAGGCTATAAAGATTATTTCTGTATATTTTCTAGTATAATTTAAGAACTATGCTTTTCCTATGTAGGTCCTCATCCTTGTCAAATTTATTTTTGTGTGTTATGTGAGGTCTGAATATGCCTGTGTATTTCCCCATAGGTTCCCAACTCCATTTAGAGAATAGTACATCTTTTGTCCACTGACTTGTAATGCCACTTCTGTTCATATACAAAGTTCCCACAGGTGAATGGTTTGGCTTTAGGCTCTCAGTTCTATCCCACTGATTATTATTTGTCTATCCTATTAATGAATATATTTTATAATGGTTTTTGATAACCAGGAATGCTAATCATCCCCTTTCCATTTGTCTTTAAAATTGGCTAACCTAGGGGCGCCTGGGTGGCTCAGTCCTTTGAGCAATGGACTTTGGCTCAGGTCATGATCTCATGGTTTGTGAGTTCGAGGCCCATGTCGGGCTCTGTGCTGACAGCTCAGAGCCTGGAGCCTGCTTCTGATTCTGTGTCTCCCTCTCTCTCTGCCCCCCCCCCCCTCATGCTCTGTCTCTGTCTCAGAAATAAATAGAAACATTAAAAAAAATTAAAATTAGCTAAACTTGGGCCTTATAGTCTCATATGAATTTAGAATTAATTTGTTCAAATCTTGAGATTTTCTTAGGAAATACAGCAATAATGAAGTCATAGAAAAATTAAGAAAACAACCCCATTTGCAATTGTGCCAAAAATAATAAAATACCTAGGAGTAAACTTAACAAAAGTAATGAAAGACCTGTACTCTAAAAACTATAAAACACTGATGAAATAAATTCAAGATGACACACAAATGTAAAGATATTCCATGCTCATGGATTGGAAGAATCAATATTGTTAAAATGCTCATACTACCCAAAGTTATCTACAGATTTAATGCAATCCCTATCAAAATACCAACAACATTTTTCACAGAACTAGAGAGAATAATCCTAAAGTTTGTATGAAACCACAAAATATCCCCATAGCAAAAACAACCTTAAGAAAGAACAAAGCTAGAGGTATTACAATCCCAGATTTCAAGGTATACCACAAAATTGTAATAATCAAAACAGCATGGTACTGGCACAAAAATAGACACATAGATCAATGGAATGAAATAAAGAATTCAGAAATAAACCCACGCTTTTATAGTCATTTAATCTTCAACAAAAGAGGCAAGAATATATAATGGGAAAAAGACCATGTCTTCAACAAATGGTGTTGGGAAAACTGGACAGCTACACAAAAGAATGAAATTATATTACCTTCTACACCATACACAAAAATAAACCCAAAATGGAAATGCAGTGTGTTTACTGACTAATATGGGGAGAATTGACATTTTCACAATGTTAAGTCTTGCCAGTATCTCTTCATTTATTTGGGATATATTTGATGTCTTATTAGAATCTGGGAGATTTCTCCATTTAGGATTTGTACATCTTTTATAAGGGTTATTGATTGATTGATTGATTGATTGCAGGAGTGCATGTATGCAAGCTGGGGAAAGGGAGAAGGGGAGAAAGAATCTTAAGTAGGCTTCATGCCCAGCATAGAACCCAACATGGGGCTCAATCTCATGACTGTGAGATCATGACCTGAGCCGAAATCAAGAGTCGGCTGCTTAAGTGACTGAGCCACCCATTTGCCTCTTATTAAGGTTATTTCTAAGTGTCTTTATAATTTTATTGCTCTTGCAAAGGAATTGGTATTTTTTTTGCATTTCTAATTAAACATTGCTAATGTGTAAAAATGTTACTGTTTTTGTTTATTGATGTTATATCCAGTAATCATGTCAAAACCTTTCATTAATTGAAATCATTTATTTGTGGATTGTCTTGGGTTATCTATGTAGAAAATTGCATCAACTGCAAATAACTGTCATTGTATTTCGTTCTTTCCAATTTACTCACTATATATATTCTTTTCTTATTGCATTAACTAGAACTTCTAGTACAATGCTGAGTAACAGCAGCATAGAGGCTTTCATATCTTTGTTTTTGATATTAAAGGAAATGTTTTTAAAGCATCTGCATTAAGACAGATGTTTGTTATGGTGGGTACCTTTTCTAAAAATTTTTTTTTTCAACGTTTATTTATTTTTGGGACAGAGAGAGACAGAGCATGAACGGGGGAGGGGCAGAGAGAGAGGGAGACACAGAATTGGAAACAGGCTCCAGGCTCTGAGCCATCAGCCCAGAGCCTGACGCGGGGCTCGAACTCACGGACCGTGAGATCGTGACCTGGCTGAAGTCGGACACTTAACCGACTGCGCCACCCAGGCGCCCCATATGGTGGGTACCTTTTCTAAAGTAACTAAAGGGTGACAGTTAAATTAGTTTTATTAATATCTTAATGTTTTCATTTAATTTCTAAATTCAAAGTTTATAGAATTCATTCTCTAGAAGATAAGACATTGAAATTATTGTGAATGCCATTGAAAATTCTGTTTAAAGGTTTAAAAATAAGCTTACTTATTTTTGGAGTTATAATATGCATACAATTTTGATGCTATGTGGTGTTAGTGTATAAACAAATTTTTTTCTAAATTAAGAAATCTATGGAATGCTAATCTATGGGGTAGTGACAGGCATAATTTTCAGTCATAGTAAACAAGGTTTGGTATTCTATAAGTTGAGATAGAAGCTGTAGACAAATACAACCTATAAAGAAAAAAGACAACAAAATTCAGAAAGTCCACTGAAAAGTGAGAAACAAGAGAAAAGAAACAGTTGGTAAGACAAATAAAGAATATGAATGTACAAGTAAGTCCTAACTTAATAACAGTCAGAACAAATGTAAATCAATTAAACTTAAAAACTAGAGACCCTGTGATTTTATTTAATTTTAACCTCATACTGGAAAGATTTAGCTAAATATAAATGATACTAGAAAATGGAAAATAGAGATGGTAAAAGATATGCTAGACAAATGCCAACCAAAAGAAAGCAGATATGACAGGTGGTAAAAACATTAAGATGAAAGCATTAAAGGGGACAATGGTGACTATTTTCTATAAAAAGAAAATCATTCAAGAAGATGTAAAAGTTATGAGTCCTTATGTGTCATCAGCATAAATGTCTGATAAATATTGAAGGGTAACTACTAAAGAGGCTTCCAACTGGTTTTGAACAAAATGCAAGCAAAATTTCTTCTTCATAAAAAACTTTCATACCATTTCAATACACACACACACACACACACACACACACACACACACACACACACACGATTATCTTTACTACTTACTGTCTTTTATCTTCTGTGATTGACAGCCATTCTAATATCCACCTGGTTATTTCTTTACAGAAAACTGACATTTTCCTCTTATCTTTGGTGTAAAATTTCACTAATATGTCTTATCTGATGGTTTGTATTTTATTTTTTTTTATTTTTTCATGCCACTTTGGGGGCCCCTTTCAAACTAAAGATTCATATTTTATTCAGTTCATTTATGGGACGTGCTTTCTGAATTGTTTTTCCCTCCCTTCAAATTGCTCCCTCCTGTCTTTCATTAAATATTGGTCTCTCTCCCTTTTTTCTGTTCTTTATTTCTAGCATTTATTATATGTGATGCTGAGACATTTCTATATATCCTCTGTCTTTTAACTCTGCTTTTTTTCAGCTTTTTATTGCTCTATGTTGATTTCTGGGAACATTGCTCAGTTTCACTTTCCAGGTCTCTAAGTCAGTCATCTCTTTGGCAATGTAATCTGTTTCATCATTTTTTAAAATTTCAGTTATCGAAATTTTTATTTGCACCATCTATAGCTAACTTTTAAAAATGTTTGCAATGTTCTCACACTTTTCCTAAGTTAGTAATTATATGTATTTATTCTTGTTGATTAGAAGTTCTTTGGTGGTTCAGTTTCTTCTCTTTGTGTTATTCAATTTCCTCAAGCATTGGGTGACTCTTGATCGTAATGTCATCTGTCATATCTGTTTGTACTAGCTGCTTAAAGGGACTTTAGACTAGCAGTCTAGTGAGAATTTGGGTGGGGTGAGACCTGCTGTTGGGTGGGTCACTTTGGTGGCCAGTCACCTGTTGCTTTCGGGAATAGAAAGACACAAAGGTGCTGGCTACTTCTTACCCAACTTCCACACCCATTGCTCTGGCTTATGGGTAGATATCCCTCTATTGCTGCTTTGATCTGAGGAGGGGAAGGAGGAGAGAGTAAAGTGCTTGCTTGATCTCTGCTACTATACCTAGACTGTCACCACATTGGTCATCCCTGGATCAAACCAGACCCCAGTGTTCACCATCTGCAAGCAGGGGTACTCATGAAGCCAGACTGTATTTATGGCAGTCTCATCCTCCTCTGGGAGCTGGAGGCTGTGGTGTCCTTTTAAACATCAGATTGCATCTACTTTCTGTCCTAAGGGTATTCATCACAGTCTCTAGTCTACCAAGGGTTTGTTTCCCTTCGTGCTTTTCAGTGTGGTTTGTATTTGCAAAACGATTTCTAGGAATTTCAGGGAAGAAGAGGTCACAGTGCGTGCTCATGCTGCCTGTCTGAGAGAACTTGGGGAAACTTCTCCTAACCTCACTGAGCCTCAGTTTTCTTGTGTCCCAAGTGAGGGTGGCGGTAGTGCGGTGATACTTAGCCAATATTTAAAAGTAGAGTATATGTCAGGCATTATTCACACTGCACATGTGCGAACTCATCTGATTCCTCAACGACACTCTGTTATATATTATTGGCATTTTATAAGATGAAGCAGCTACCTACTTAATAGGGCTAGTTTGAGGATTATTGAATTAATACATATGAAGCACTTAACAGGGTGCTTGAAACATATTAAAATCACAAAAGTGGCAGTTGTTATTTTTCTCAGAGCCAACCTGAGCTGGTTGAAACAGAGCTGGCTGAAAATAGGCACTAATAAAATAATATGGTGAGTGAAAAGACACCAAAAAGCTACAGTCTACTTGGTCTGCAGACCCCAAACTCTGAGTGTTTTCTTACATAATAAAAATAAACTGGGTTTCTGGACTTTGGCTGCTTGGTTCCAGCCCTACCAGCTGAAAAAATTTTAGATTTTTACGTATTGAGTTCTTGGTTCTTGAAACCGTTTTAACTTTTTCTGCTTTTGTCATGTGATATGACCTAACTTATAACTTAGTTAATAAGTTTTTAAAAATCACTAGCTTTTCATTTCTCATGTTCAGAATACTGGGGAAAAAACTGACTTTTGCTTTAAGGGAATTTACACTTCAGTTTCTATATACATATGTATTATATACACATTTACATATACTGCACGAGAACAGTGTCTTTCATCTGGTACTGTCGTATTGAAAATCAGCGTCTAGCACAATGTCTGGTAGAGAGCAGGTGTTCGATAAACTACTGCGGAGTAAATGAGCATGTATATGTAAATTAGAAGGCAAGTCTCTGCCTTCATGGGATCCATAGTGTAATAGAAGGGAGAGACTTGTAAAAAGTAATTAGAACGTATTGCCGCAGTTACGTTCTGTAGCATGTATCCTGAGAGCTTGGAGGAAGAAGAAGGTGACTATGTTTGAGGGGAAAAAGAAGTCACAGGAGAGGTGGTGTTTGTTTTAACTGCGCTTTGAAGATGGGCGAGGGGTTGCCATGGAGAATGTGGTGACGGGCACGCAATCAGGGCAAGTGGAGGATATCATCGGATATAAAAGCAAAGTGAATTGTAAAATCCTGAGAATCTACAAAGTGAATCTGTTCAATGATATCCTGTTAATTTAAAAGGCTTCTGTTGAATTTTGGGAAAAAAAATCTTGCAGAAGATGATAACCAAAATGAGATATGATCATGTAATCCTTTGCCTAAAGGCCTTCAGTGATTTGTTGTTGTGTGTGGCCAAGTACAGGAGCTGTTCAGGATCCTTCCTGACCTGACCACATGCGACCTGCTCTTTAGTTATACTGGATTACTTGTAGTTCCTTGAATTTTGTGCTATTTTATGCCTCTTTCCTTTTGAATATGCTCTTTTGCCTGCTGTTACACCATCCTTGCCATTCCCTTAGCCAATTCCTCATTTCCCTCCACCTCCCCTTCCTTCCTGGCCAGGTTCTCTCTGAACTTTACTCCCACAGCTGACTTTGGTGTCTCATCCACTAGATGGGTTGCTTGCTGGAGGCTTGAGGGCAGGGTTATATCTTACTCTTATTTGAATTCCTTGTGTGCCTGGCATTCATTCAGCAAATACTACTGAAAAACAGATGAATGAACAAGCTAATGCATAAACTAAGGAACGGCAGATATGAAAGGAAGAAAAATTCAAGAAAGCAGGCAAAATGTTTCAAGGACATTCTTTTTTTTTTTTTTTAATTTTTTTTCAACGTTTATTTATTTTTGGGACAGAGAGAGACAGAGCATGAACGGGGGAGGGGCAGAGAGAGAGGGAGACACAGAATCGGAAACAGGCTCCAGGCTCCAAGCCATCAGCCCAGAGCCTGATGCGGGGCTCGAACTCACGGACCGCGAGATCGTGACCTGGTTGAAGTCGGACGCTTAACCGACTGCGCCACCCAGGCGCCCCTCAAGGACATTCTTAAGGCCAAACAAAGAAATGCCAGATTGATCCAATCTATGTCCAAGGAATACCTGCATGGGAGGAAGAATGTTATCATTTCTAGTCATCTGTGCCTTCCCCCTTCTCTAAAGGTCCTTTTTAATATTACTGATGCTGCATGTGAGCCCTTCAGTCTCACATGTTCTACATTGTCTGAGTCCGACTAAAGCCTTTCTTAGCTGAGTAAAAGCAACCTGAAAAAAACTGATAAGCCTTTTTCTTAGTTAATAGAAATCCTTCCTCAGAGCAATGATCTCTGAATATGAGATACAATAAGACCGTTACAGTATTTAATGGGTGAAACTCCTGTTAAAATTCACTTTTTCTCCATAGAAGACAGGCAGAGTCTAGGTTTTGCTGACAATCTCAATGTATACAAAATGGTGTGTCGTGAAGTTGTGCTGTTTGACCGGGAGGTCTTCAGTTAAAATAGGACATGGGTGAAATCAGAAACCAGGATGTCCGATTTAAGGTCCTCAGTCTTATAACAAATGCTTCCTACAAAAAAATGTTTCTTATTTGTCCTTCTTTGGTTTCCATCCTCATTTCCAGCGTCAGTAGATACCAAACAAACACCTACTATTTGGGTATGATGTCCTGTTGTATCCTGGTGATGCCATGTTGTACTTAGAATCTGTTTATAATGAGGGAAATGGAAGATCTTCACAAAATCCACTTTAATGTAACCACGTTTCCAACATGCTTTGTGGAGTCCGTCTTAATTACATGCGTAGACACAACAAACATCAGAGGTCTTTGATTAGATGTCTCATCATCAGGGGTTTCCTGTATCCTCATCCCTTATGTTCACTGCTGTAGTCTTCATACCCTAAGGTAAATGGTGTATTATGTGAATTTATATTGGTAATTTTTATTCCCTGTGTGCCTGTATTTAGTAGTCATTCAGCAATATCTAATGAATACTAAACGAGCTAATGAATGAGTGGCAGATATGAAAAAGAGGAGAATTTAACAAAGCAGGCAGGCAAGTATTTCAAGAATCCTTGTTTGTTTGTTTGTTTGTTTGTTTGTTTAAAGTTTATTTATGTATCCTGAGAGAGACAGAGACAGCACGAATGGGGGAAGCACAGAGAGAGAGAGGGAGACAGAATCTCAGGCAGGCTCCATGCTGCCAGCACAGCATCCGACGTGGGGCTCAAACTCACAAAACCACGAGATCATGACCTGAGCTGAAACCAAGAGTCAGACACTCAATCAACTGAGCCACCCAGGTGCCCCTCAAGAATGTTTTTAAAGTCCTAATAATTTTAGGATTTAACATGGTTTTAGGCAAAAATGTTGTAATTTACATCTGGAAAGAAACTGAGGCTTTATATCAATGGTCTACCGCCATAATAATAGTGGTTAAAGCTTCACCCAAAAAAGAACAGAGGCAATTTCTAAGGAATGGGATTTTAGGAGCTAGATGTATTAGGAATTATGAGTTTACCAATTAGATAGGTGGACAATGAAAGAAAAAAGAGGGGGGGTATGATTTATAGTTTACTAGTAGCCGGATTCTTGAGAGCACAAACAGAAGTGAATTGATACTTATCTCCCAGATTAGTTAAGAACAGCCCAATTAGCTAATGAACAGTTCCAGCCCTATGTTCTAAAACGTTTGGTTTCTGGGCAAGCTGTAATGCTCAGCAGCAGCTGTAAGTATATAAACATGCTAACACCAAACAGAAGAACACATTCTGAATTCTGACCTATAAAGGCTGGTCTTTTTGAAGTACCCCTTCTTAAAGGAGTATCAGAGAGTGTGGTTAGTAAGAATAACAGTCACAGGCACAGTGGCCTGGACTCTGGAGCCAGACTGCCTCAGGTCAAGTTGCAGCCTCGTCAGTTACTAGCAGAGCAATGCTCACCTCCTGATCCTTGTGGCCTTGTGTAGTTCCTTCCCACATTGTGTCAGGGCTGGTCCATGTGACCAGGAGAACATGGCGGACATAAGGGTGTGACTTTTGAGACTCAGTCACAAAAGACATTGTCACTTCTGCCTTGGATCCCTTGCTCTGGGGGAAGCCAGCTGCCATCTCGTAAGGGCACTCAGTGAGCTCTACAGAAGGTCACGCTGTAAGGAACTGGGCACTCCAGCCAATGCCATGTGAGTGAGCCATCTTAGAAATCTGGGACAGAGTCAAACGTTCAGATAACTGCAGCCCGTGGTTACATCTTGACAGCGAGATCATGAAACATCCCGAGCAAGAACCATGTAGCTAAGCCTCTCTCAGATTCCTGTTCCCCTATGTGAGATAATAAATGCTTATTGCTCTGTTAAGACGCTATTGCTCTGCTGCAATAGACAACTTAAGCAAAAGCCTTTGTAAAGCACTAGTTTAAGGGATATTGTTAACAATAGACTTGATTTGATAAATAGTAGCATACCCTTTTAATTTCTTTAACAGAAGACCTTTGAAGGAGTGTTTCTCAAAGGAACCTCTAGGGAACCTCTAGGCCTATAAGATGTTCCATGTAAAAGAGGTTTCATGCTTATATAGTATTGGGAAATGCTGCACATTAGATCTCCATCTTGGAGATCCACCTGTGCATACACATTAAAGAAGCTGAGAAGTCCTGAGTAAAGGGTTTTTTGATTAGCCTAATGTCTCCCAGTTTTGTCACTAAAACATTTCTTTATCAAATATCACCTGGTAAAATACTGTGGAGCACCCTATAAGAGACGCTATTCTACAGCACTGATTTTCGGACTGAAACCTATATCAGAATCACTTGGAGAGCTTTTAAACACACATCGCTGGGCCCCACCCCAGAATTTCTGATTCAGGAGATTTGAGGTAGGGCCTGGGAATTTGCATTTCTTTCTCTTTTATTTTTAACATTTATTCATTATTAAGAGACAGAGACAGAGAGAGACAGAGCATGAGCAGGGGAGGGGCAGAGAGAGAGGTAGACACAGAATCCAAAGCAGGCTCCAGGCTCTGAGCTGTCAGCACAGAGCCTGACGTGGGGCTCAGACCCATGACCCGTGAGATCATGACCTGAGCCAAAGTCAGACACTTAACTGACTGAGCCACCCAGGCACCCCAGGAATTTGCATTTCTAATAAGATTTATGGTCGTGACGATGCTGCTGGTGTGTGTGTGTGTGTGTGTGTGTGTGTGGACTGCACTTTGAAACCCACTATTTAATATGGTTCCAGGTTCTTTGGTAAAAGCTTTAAAGAATAAGTATGCAAATGGACAATAAGCACTGGAAAGGGTGCTCAACATTATTAGCCATTAAAGAAATGCAAAGCTAAACCTCAAGGGGATACCTCTTCACATCCACTAGAATGATTATGATAAAAAAAGACGGACAATAGTAAGTGTTGGGCAGGACTGTGGAGAAATTAGCACCCGTAGACATTGCTGGTGAGAATGTAAAATTGTACAGCCACTTTGCAGAACAGTTTGTCAGCTTCTCAAAATATTAACCATAGAGTTACCATAAGCCGCAGCGATTTCACTTTTAGGCATATCCTTAAGAAAAATGAAAACATGTGCCTATCAAAAACTTGTACCTGAATGCCCTTAACAGCATTATTCATAGTAGCGAAAAACTGCTAAGCACCCAGGTGTCCATTAGCTGATGAATGGACAAACAAAATATGATTTATTATATAATGGAATACTATTTGATGATGAAAAGGAAGGAAGTACTGATTTCATGCTACAACATGAATGAACCTGAAAACTGCAAAGTGGAAGTCCTTCAAAAAGGCGACATACTATATGATTCCATTTATATGAGAAGTTCAGGATAGACAAATTCATAGGAACAGAAAGTAGAATAGTGGTTACCAAAGGGTGGGGGGAGGCTGGATGGGGAGTGACTGCTAATGGGTATGGGATTTGTTTTTGGAGTGATTAAAATGTCCTGGAATTATATAGCGGTGATGGTTGGACAACTCTTTGAATATATTAAAAACCACCGGATGGGAGAAAACCACTTTAAATGGGAGAATTTTATGATTGTAAACAAACTTAATAAAGCTGGTATATAAAGCTGCTTAATTAAGAGAGCAACAAAAATACAAATATCCAATTACAGCATATACTGTTACTCTGTTACAATCTATAAGGTGCCAGAGATGTGCTACACGTGGTGGCAGCGGTGGGATGATGGGAACGGGACACTTAGATATGGGGGGCTTTTAGCTCTGTTCTCTCCCTGTCTCCCTTTCTGAAGATAATAACTATCATTCTTGTTTTATTGTGGCTCTAAGTGAGCCATGGAAGTGACAGGGAAGCAGCAAGCTGACCCATTGGACAGAATAGAAGGCCTGCTTCTGATCTGTCATTTACATGGAGTAGTAAGTGACAGCAGTTTAAAGGGTCACCCTTCCCAGGGTTAGTTGGTTTGTTTTGGTCAATGTTTTTTTTGTTTTGTTTTGTTTTGTTTTGTTTTTGTTTTTGTTTTGTTTTGGTTTTTTTTTGGCATTTTAAGAAGGCTTAAAGACCTAAGCTAGAACAGTGGCCCTTAAAGCTTTAGTGTGCATTAAAAACATCTGGAGTGCTTATTTAAAAAGCACAATTTTGGCCTTACTCCAAGAAGGTCAGGAATCTGCATGTTAAGCAAGTACCCAGATAACTCTGATGCAGGTGGTTCTTGGACTGTGTTGAAAACAACTGAGCTAGAAAACACCTAGCTCTACTGGGAAGGTACATAAATCTGTATACAACTGGTACAACCAATTCCACAACAGTGATTATTCTGGATCTAACACCTTCATATCTTTTAAAAAATGATTCGATGATTCGAAACAAATACCAAAATGGTAAACCCTTGTTGTTGTTTTTTTTTTAATTTTTTTTTTCAACGTTTATTTATTTTTGGGACAGAGAGAGACAGAGCATGAACGGGGGAGGGGCAGAGAGAGAGGGAGACACAGAATCGGAAACAGGCTCCAGACTCCGAGCCATCAGCCCAGAGCCTGACGCGGGGCTCGAACTCCCGGACCGCGAGATCGTGACCTGGCTGAAGTCGGACGCTTAACCGACTGCGCCACCCAGGCGCCCCGGTAAACCCTTGTTAAATAGGAGACTGTAGGACTGTGTACGTTGTGGTGTATGTTTTATTTTCTGAATTTCTGAAATATCTCATCGGAAATATAGTATTTTATAGTCTTCGGAATTTTAGGTTTTAGGGCCCTTTCAGGGACTCTCACATTGGGCTCCATGTTTCCGGTAGGGCTGCAGGTGATGGTAGTTCTCAGCTGGAAAGCCCACTGGTGGGCCTGGCCCTGCCCCTCTTCTCCCCACTCTGCCTGCTGCATTGAGGGCACCCTTACAACTACTCCTGGCTCCACACAGGCTCCATCAGGGCAGGACACAGGAACTCTAGGAGCCTGAGGAGAGAATTTCTCCTGATACAACGGGAAAGAGAAGAGAAGCCAGGAAACCATAGCCTGCCTGCTTGGTCCTAGGAGCTCTCTGTTGCTGGAGTTCTGGACAATTCCTCATGTAGATCTCTATGGTTATGGATTTCCTTCCTTTTCCCTCTTGGGTTTCAAGGCCTCTGCCTTTTACCCCTGTTTCTAGGAGAGAGGAGTTTTTATTTCTTGCTCAAAAGCTATCACTGGGACCCCCTCAACCTCCCATCCCCCAGTCTAACCTCTTTCTTTGCTGTTTTCCTAAAGTATATTCTTTCCTTGGTCTTTACATGGCAGTATACTGATGTGCACATGAGGTGACCAGATGCTACTCCAGGGTGGCCGCTTTGTGGGGGTGGGGCTCTGAACCTCAAACAGTCATCTTGGGGTGTAGGGAGAGGGTGGGCAGAGGCTGTGGAGCTCTGGGCTAGTCAGCCACTATGAGAGGAAAGCCCGTGCCGGTGGTGGGAAGGCGGCAGGCTGGCCTTTGACAGTTTGGTAGCTGGAGAGTTTGCATCCAGCAGACACAAAGCTTGGCTTGAAGGCAGATGTATGCCAAGTCGTCATCAAGTTCTGAAGCGGTCCCAGGCCAGTTGGGAAGCCTGCCAGTGTGTGCCATCCCTGAGGAGCACGGAGGCCTGGCAGAGAGCTCTCTGGCCTGAGTATTGAGACTCAGGCTCTTGCCAGCTTCTTCTTTCCCTGAACCTCTGCCCTCCTGTCTGAAAGCAGGCAGTGCCCTCCTCCTGCCTTGTGGAGGTGATGACACTAAGGTAGGGCATTTGGAAGCCTGCTGATTTATAATCCTATAGTTGCTGCAAGGCCTTACCTCGATCACCTTTCCTTCCCTCTTCCTGTTGCCCTCGGTGTCTTCACATGAGCCCCTGCTGAGGCTGTGCCCTCTGTTTTCTACCTCAGATTGTCCCCTTTCCCTTCTCAGACTTGCTCTCTTCTATGTTTGACGCCTCTTAAGGTTTCTAAAGTTAAATGAGGGATTACTTAAGATTCAGAGTAGGAAGCTCTCAGTTAAGCAACTGCTGATCATCCATTCTGTGCCAAGCACCGTGCTAGCTGCTGGCGGAGACACAATGTTAAGTAGTCCCTCTTCTCCATACAAAAGTGTCTGTGGGGTCAGTGCACACTCGTCAGTTGCTATCCTGCCTCTCTATGTCAGCTGCCCATCACACAGAGCACAGACATTGGTGTTGGGCTATTTCAAACTCTGGGGATTTAGAGTCCGGTGTCAGCCTGGGGTCAGGAGTGATAAGATAGGTATTAGACTCCTCACTTTTCTGCATTCTTCATACCTATACGTTCCAAGTCCCAAGTCTTGTCTTTTAAAAAATTTTTTTTTCAACGTTTATTTATTTGTGGGACAGAGAGAGACAGAGCATGAACGGGGGAGGGGCAGAGAGAGAGGGAGACACAGAATCGGAAACAGGCTCCAGGCTCTGAGCCATCAGCCCAGAGCCTGACGCAGGGCTCGAACCCACGGACCGCGAGATCGTGACCTGGCTGAAGTCGGACGCTTAACCGCCTGCGCCACCCAGGCGCCCCATGTCTTGTCTTTTAGAATAAGCCCTTTGTTCTTTCCTTCAGCGTCCTCCTCCCAGCCACCAGCCTGCACCCTTATCACCTCAGTAATACAGGTGATTTAATGGCTCATTGGTTGGCTTCTTGCCTTCATTTCCTCCACGATTTCAGTCTGTTGACTGTCATATCTCCTTAATGCCCCTTCTGTGGCAAGACATGACCCTGAGTGGGAACCTAGAATGGCTGGCTATTTCCTGTTGCCTCGGGTCTGACCTCTTCTGAAGGTCTGAAGCCTTTCTCAGTTGGTGATGTTGTCTCCACACTGCCTCGAACACTGTAGCCACGAGCTCAGCTCAGTTCTCTTAATCATGCTTCCTTTCTGACCTTCACATCCCTGCTCAGGATCCACCCTCACCTGGAACCCCTTCTGTCATCCCTCCTTCCTCCTCCTGTGCATCCTTTGTCCTTCTCAAAGCTTTGCACCACGATGTCTGGTTCTTCTGCATTCAGAACCACATTTGAATTGGAAGGGACCTCAGAGATACTTGAGTCCTGCTTCTCTCTAGAGGCCCCAACAGAGGAAGTAATCTGCTCATGAGTATATACCAGGTGATTGATTCCTGGACCAGGCCCCCCAGTCCCAGGCCAGCACTCCTTTCATCACATGTGGCCTGAAGCCAAAGAGGAAGTGTTGTCATCCACAGCTAGCGAGGATGTTGCCGTTAACAGCAACGGAGATGTGGCAGAAGTAAATAACCATATTTGTGGAGGATTTCTTATTCGTTGCCTTTGCCATGCAATTAGCACCTTATTCTAGGCTGATCTCATTCTTATTGTCAGTTCCACACATCGAGTCCTTTTATATCAGAATATAACATTACCTTGTTCACTAATTACTTTATGCACAGAAGTCAAAACTGTCTTAAATATCTTTTGTAGCCCAAAGCATCTTCCACGGTTCCAGGCATGGAATAGAACTCACTGTCTATTTGTTGTTTCACTGGGTTTCAAGGACAGTTCCAGGCAAAGCTCGCATTTAAGCTATTAGCTGTGATGGGGACCTGTCCACCCACACCAGTGTTGCCTCTGCAACTTCTCAGAACCACCTGGTTAGAATTAGGTACCCCCTCTCTGTTCTCAAAGCACTTCATTAGCACCTTGATTGTTGCTCAGATCGTGTGGATAATTTATGAACAAACCCCTGCTTCTTTCTGGATTCTGAGTTTCCAGGGACAATAAGAAGTCTTTCTCTGTATGGCCTGGAGGTTTCTTTGGCCACACAATTTCTTGCACATGGTTGTGCTCCATACATTGTTGTTGAATTGAATATTATGAATGATGACACAGTCAACACCATCTTATCCACATGTGGTCTATCTGCACAGCCCAGGACCTCTTTCCACACTGTGGCCAAACCCCAGGCTGGGATGAAGGCCAGGTTGGGAGGGTTTAGGATGGTTTCCAGATGGGCAGAGATAGTTGTATGTCTCTGAGTGTGTCTCTAACTGCCTCTCAAAGTCAAATGCACAATAAATGACTTTGGTTTTATCCATTATGGTTAGTTGGCTAGGTTTCTTCCTACTTTTATCAGCCCAGATAATGAAGAGGTGACATTTTATTGTTTACTTTGTGGTATAGAGAATAGAGCAAGTTCCCAGGTAACAGGAGACAGGCAGCATTTTCCAAGCACCTCAACCAATATGGTCTGGGAAGGAAAGGTATGTATAGAGGAAAAGGAAAGGAAATGCTAGACAGAAAGAGGAGTTGTTCTTCTTTGATTCCAATTCAGAGGTGGAAAGTGTGACCTCATTTTGTGAATAAGGAAATGGAGGTCCAAATAAGGAAAGCCAGCCTAAAGTCACTGGTGGTAAAGGTGTGGGTTATGACTAGCAGAAGGAGCAAGGACTTCTGAGTTATCAGCCTGGTAGCGTGGTTTTAATTTCCTTAACCCCAAAGCTCCATCAGGTGGTTAGGAGAAATGTCACATGACTGGATTGTCAAGCCATGCTTTGAGGGTATTAAGAAAAGAACAGAAGCGGGGTGCCTAGGTGGCTCGGTCGGTTAAACATCCAACTCTTGATTTTGGCTCAGGTCATGATCTCATGGTTTGTGAGTTTGAGCCCCACATTGGGCTCTGCACTAGCAATGCACAGCCTGCTTGGGATTCTCTTTCTCCATCTCTCTGCCCCTCCCCTGATTGTTCTCTATCTCTCTCTCCCAAATAAATAAACATTAAAAACATTTTTTTAAAGAAAGGGACAGAAGTGAATGGATTAGGATAGGACTGCAGGGAATGACTGAAGGGCTAGAGAGAGAAGGGAGGAAGAAAGGCTGAAGAGAAAGGGGCCAGCTGTGTTTGCTTTTAATTCAGCCTACTTCCCCTCTCTGGAAAGAGGAATAAATAAGGGAATAAGAGAAGGCCACATTCATGTCACTTATCTTCAGAGGTAGGGAGGTGTAGATATAACAGCTCACCTTCAGGCTGCTTCCAGATTCACTTATCTCTCCTTTACAATGATACTGCCTCAATTTTAGAACTTTTTGAAAACTTATGGGGTGTGAGTCTGTCCAAAACAGAAGGATGGAAGAGGGGTGTTGCCCTTGGGGCCCCAAAATACTTGCTGGAGGAGCTATAAATAAGTGGAACCCCATGGGGCTTAGATATGTGTCTTGTGGTAGGGGAAGGGAGTGGATAACAATGATTAGATGTCCCCAGATCTCTAGTTAAGTAGATCCATAGTCCTAAATAAGTAATAAAATGAAAGGGGGAAATTGTAAAGAGCTGAGTTAGGATTTTATAATTGAATAACTTAAGAACCAGATAGCAGAGCTATGCCTTTCCAGCAATTCACATAAGATTTGTGTTTTTATGGTTTAATATT
The DNA here is from genome assembly GCF_014898765.1 of Herpailurus yagouaroundi. Lineage (NCBI taxonomy): Eukaryota > Metazoa > Chordata > Mammalia > Carnivora > Felidae > Herpailurus > Herpailurus yagouaroundi. The sequence goes on from NW_024412426.1 coordinate 8,505,328, forward strand.
GTCTTAGTTTGTATTGGTAGAAATGTAGGGTCCAGATAAAAGATAGTAGGAATACATGTGTTCTATTAACTTCACTCCCCATATAAGTGATGTGCTAATTCAAGGGTCATGCTGTATAAGAGATGCTAACCATCTGGAATGCCCTCAGAGGAGGGCAGTGGGACAGTGTGGGTCTCTGGAAACTGGAGCACCTTTTTGACAGGTGTAAGTGCTTATAAAGGGGTAAACCTTCTGATAAGTTCAGGAGACACAAAGATGGTAGATAGCCCTTCCTGCAGGATTCAGAATATCTTAGAAAATTAGACCTTGAATCCAACCATTACAATAAGGGTGATAGGGCTATGAGAAAGGAAAGTCCAAGGTGCTCAGGGAGTGTGAAGGATGAACTATCTAGCTCTTCTGGGAGGAGACAGGGAAAGAAACCATGCAGAGGAGGTGTTGCTTGAATGGAGACTTATTCAGAGGGGCGTCCTCAACAGTGTGACTGGGAAATAAAGCCACAGAGAGGGAACACAGGCAAAGGCACAGAAGCGAGAGCAGACATGCCGCATTGGAGAATGGCCTGCATATGTAGTGTGCAGGGCTGGAGCGTTGGGAGCATGAGGGAGGGTGGTTCCAGATATAGCTGAGCAGCTAGGTAGGAAGAGTGGGGTCTTGTGTACCATGATAACATGTTTGGATTTTATTGTGAAGGCAATAGAGGGTCATTAAAGGGTTTAAAGCAGGAGAGTAGTAGAATCCCTGGATGGGTAGACCTTCCAACCTTCAGAGGCTGGTGCATGTGTGTGATTAGGAAGAAAGGCGTCAGACTGGAACCCTGAGGACCAGTTAGGGGCTATCCTTTATATTCTTTATTGTCTAGAGAAAAAATGAAGATATGAACCTGGATTGTGTCAGTGAGACCAGACTGAAGGGGACAGATACAATGTTGGGATCTTTAAATTTATGTGATGAGGGAGAGGGAAAAAGCAAAGATGAATCCAGGTTTGGTGGATGGAATCCCTTCCCTGAGAGATAATACACTGGATGAGGAGTAGTCTGGAGGTGTGAGGTATTTCTGTCTTTGTTGGTTTGGATATGCCTTCTGGACGACTGGGAGTGGAGCTCAGCACAGGCATCTGTGTGGACATCTGTGGTTCATCAGTGTGTGGCTGGCAGGTGAGACCATAGACATTGGTCAGATTGCCCCAGAGGAGGGGAGAGACAGAGAGAGAAGAGGCCAAGGATAGACTCCAGGGGAAAATACGGGGGACCTAAGAGGGAGCCCCAGGTGCAGCAGGAAAAGGAAGGGGAGGCAGATTAGTGGAGACCATTAGCAGGGAAATGAAAGAGGAGTTTCTACAAGAAAAGAATTGTTAACAGGGTCAAATGTAAGGAAAGAATCCACTGTTGGCATTTGTCTGAGAAACGATGCCCTTTTTATTTTTCCTTGCTAGAAATAAGAGCTTTCTCTTAATGGCAGACAGTGATATACAGGGGCCCTGTCTCTGTGGGATGGAATTATTATTGCTTGGGGTGTTCAATTCCATACATAAAGTCCATTCTGGTTCTAGGCTTTTGTCAAAGAGCAGAGAACTTTTGCAGTTTGCAGTGAGAGGCAAAGGAGCTGGGTGTGAAGGATGAGCACCTCAATTTTAGCAAGACAGTCTGAGCTCCTTGGAAGGCAAGCTTTATTTCTGTGTAAATAGAAAGCATTATTATTATTATATCCTTACACTGTATCAGAGCCAAACACTGGAGTCCTTAATACTGCATTTATTTCTCTAGGCTTTTGGAGGGGTGGGGAAGAATGGGACATTTAGGTTGCTAAGTGATTTTGCTTCTAAAAATAATGAAATTCCCCAGTGGCACTCTCTCTCTCCCTCTCTCTTTCTCTCTCCCTCTCTCTCTCCCTCTCTCTTTTGGTTAGAGTAAGAGAGTGAGAAGGTCAAGCTATGGATTTATGGATTTATGGATGACAGTCTGTGTCTTGAGGTAGCCTCAGGGCAGCCTGTTGGGGAAGGACAGGAGAAACTTCCCCTCTTCAGTCCTCCTACCTGCATCCCCTTAGGGCTCACTACTTTGGGAAATGACAGGAAAAACTGGGCCTCCCTCTGCCTGAATTGAAATGCCTTGCGAGGTAGTCAGCCCCAGTGGTTGCTATGGTGATGGTGGGCGGTTGGGGGTGGGGAGCTGGTGATGCAGCATTTGGCCTGTGTGGCTGAGGTCCCCAATGCAGGCTGCTTGGAGCCAAGGCTGCTGATGCTCTCTCGACAATTCATTGGGATTCCAGAGGGTCACTTGCTGCGGTGTTGAAATCTTCAGACAGGCCAACCAGTTCAGCCAGCTGAATCCTTCACTGTTGAATAGACATTTCACAGGCCAAATTTTGGCAGGTGTTCATGGGATTGGGAGCTCCACAGTGACCTTGATGGGGGAAGGGGTATGTGGAAGAAAGTTATGAGGAGGGCAGAGGGTGGGGATCATAGCCTCTGAGAATTGAAAATGGCCTTTAAGATCATTTCGTTCATCAGTCTCCTCAACAATATTCCTGACAGCTGGTCACCAAGCCCCTGCTTGGACTTTTCTTATGATGGAGAGCTCACTACTGGGCAAGCCACACCATTCCATTGTTGTTGGATAGCTCCTAGATTTCTTTCCTCCCTCCCTGTCTGTCTTTGTCTTTTTTTGCAAAATCTGGCCCTTTCTAATTTGATCTACTGGCTTACATTATGCCAAGAAGAAAAGCAGTGTAAGTCTTCATCCAAATGACAACCACTTGGTGCCAAACAGAACATTCATACCTTTCTCAACTATTCCTCACCTGACATCACCTCAAGACCCCCTGTGCTAACCTCTTCCCCCACATTTCTCCATTTGGTTCTTAAAATATGCCATCCAGAACTGAACCTAGTATTCTAATGGTCTGAGTCACATAGAGTGCTTTTGGATGATACCATACATCTACAAACACAGTCTGAGCTTACTGTCTATCCCTTTCATCACACCGTTGGCTGATATGAAGCTTGTGATTGTCATTCTCAAATCTTTCATATATGAACAGTTGTCACTCCCCTCTAGTTTTCTACATTTTTCTACATTTTTGCTGTTTTCATCTAAGCTGTTGATAACTATGTTGAAATGGATAGAAGTGGTGATAAAACTCAGTAGCGTACCTCTAGGAACCTCCTAAAGGATATAATTACATCAACAGCTAACATTTGCTGTGTGTCTGTCTGTCTAATCACTGGTCTTTTGAGATTGTTGTTGTTGTTATTATTATTATTATTATTATTATTATTATTATTATTATTATTATTTCTGATGAGGAAATGGAACTATAGAGAGGTTAGATAAGTTGCCCAAGCTCTCACAGGCTCTAAATAGCAAACTCGATACTTATCTCCATCTTTTAGTCAGTGATCAGTATAATTTGAGCAAGACTTTTCAAATGTCAGCAACTCTGATCCAATGGTACTCTCTACCATTCTAAAAGTGTAAGAGATTTCGTCAAGGGCTGGTGAAACATAGGAATACCAGATCTTTAGCATTTATTTGATCTATTCTTCCAATAACCCTATTAAAAAAGAAGCAAGGTTAGCTTGGATGGGTTTGTTCCAAGCAATGTCTTGCTAATTCCAGATAATAAGAAACAGTGATAATAGTGACAGTAATAGCCCTTAACATTTACTGAGCCCTCCTCACCTGTACAAGGCACTGAGTGAAGCTTTCCCAGTCAGTGTTTGACCAGCTTGCTTTCTCATTGCTCATAAACAATTTAGCCATCTATTGTGGAATTCTTCTGGGATTGACAATGGGCTCACTGGTTATTTTTATTATTTACTTACTATATTTATATATTATATTATTTATTATTATTTTATTATTATTCTAGATTTTTTAAAATCAAGATATTTGTTTGGGTTTGGGTTGTTTTGGGTTTCCACAATCTTTGATTTTCACTTTCTTACAAATTCTCTTTCAATTTTCTATATTTTTGTTGTGTTTTCAGTGCTGAGTCTAAATGAGCATTCGACTTGGGAGCTAAAGACTGGCTTCAAGTCTAGTTCTACTATGGCTTTTTATCTGTGAGACTAACAGCAAATCACTCAACCATCTTGGGTTTTGGTCCTTTCATTTTTTTTTAAATGGGGACACTAATCCCTGCAAAGAATATTTCTAAGGATGTCGAGATGTTCTTGTAAGAGAATGTTTATGTAAAAGTGCTTCTCAGGTTTTAAAGTTTCAGACATATTTGGGCCATTGTTATTATTGAAAATGATTAGGTAGTCTTTCTTATATCCTATTTGGTTTTTACTTTTCTCATAATAGAATTTGTTTTACTTTTTTAAAGTTACTTTATATGTTTATAAGACACACAGTGGTTTATGGCCAAATATTGGTCATCAGGCACAGGAAGATATACTCACCAGCCATCTCCCCACTGATTAGTGCTTGAAGTGGAAGAAATGGAGTTGCAGACTCAAGGAGGGAGAGGGTGTAGTTTTAGAATTCTTTTGTCCACAAAAAAAGCTTCTCTGTATTCCACTAAATAGCAGAAGTCCTCAAAGAAGCAAGCCACATTGATCCTGGAAGAAGAGTGCCATAGGCATTGATTTTCATGTTCTTATTTTTCCTTTTACCCACCCCCCAACCGTGTCCACAGGATAATCTGGTGCCCCCTGAAATTTCTTCTGGTGTTACTGTGGGAGGGATGGCTGCATACAGAAGCAAGCAGCTTTTTAACCCTGAAGCCTTAGCAGCCCCATTTTCTCACTGGGAAAACTAAGGCACAAAAAACCAGGCAGGAACTTCCATGGTGTCCTGCTACCAGCAGAGCTAGGAGCTGCCCTGGTCGCTCCTTGGTCTTGGTTTGCTGGATTGTCAGCTCTATGAGGGCAGGACCATGACCGTCTTGCTTAGCTCCTCACATTGTCTGGTACCTCATACACGTGAAATGAAAACGTACAGGCTTGCAGGAATGAAGGAATGAATAACTGAGGGGAGAATTCATTTCCATGGGAACTGTGGCTCCTGTGGGTCTGAGCACCATGCAGCCTTTAAGCTCTGTGAAGAGGGAGCCCAGAAAGAAATTCACCAGAAAGCCTCCACCAAACTTTATTCCTTAAACCCTGTCAGAAAGAATGGAAATGTTCTGAGATTATTGGAAACATGGCCCTAGACTAGCAAATGATTTTCGAGTGATGTAGGTATGCTTGGTTGTCCAGCTGCTGTCACCAGTGAAGGACACTGCAGAAGTAAGGATGTAGGATGGGCTTTCTGCTTCCGATATGGTTCTGTACCACAGTAGCTCAGGCATCTTCTTACTGCTTTCGCAGCATGACGCTGACACAACTTCTTCCTCTGGGGTGGGAGGGGTGTAGGATACCTTCATGCAGGTTTACACTAAATACTGCTGATCCCAGAATAGTGAATTCTCATGAATTTTCATTCCACAAAACCCTTGAGAGGTACTCTTAGCTATTTGTGTCCCCATAATAGCCACCTCTAAAGCAAGAATAGAAATAAGATGCAAAAGTTCAGGCTCCCTTCACGATCACAGCAGATCTGAACTGCTGGAAGGGACAGAGATGGGGGGTATGTGTGGGTGGGGAGGTATGGGAAGGGTTGGAGCAGCCTGTCTCATTGTCTCTGGATAGCTCAGCCCCAGAAAACCTCTGTGGGCACTGGTCTTTTGAGCACACCCCTTCCCATAATAGTACCAGGTGTTCGGCCTCAGGCCACATTTTGGGGCTGGTGGGAAGAATTTGAGGAGGTATGAGGAGGCGCTGTGGTCATATTGAGGTAACGAAATGCTAAAGCTTCCAGTTCTGAGGGGCTCAGGTTCCTAATTACCTGAACAGTGACCTGAATGTGTGCAGTACCACTGCCACCGAGACGTGTAAAACCAGAGTTTGGAGGGAGAACTAGAGAATCTGCTAGTTCGTGACTTTTCTCATGGTTTGCACAGAATTTTTAGTCCCCCACCTATTTCTTTCAAATATGTCAGAAGCAGTGAGATGAGCAGGCATGCAGCCTTACAAGGTGCAAGAACAGGGTGCTGAGTGAGCCCCTCCTTGGCTCTGGGAGAAGACGCGTTGGCGGGGGCCCGTGGAGTGTTAGAGAATCTGCTCAGGTGGGGTCATCATTCCCTCTGCTCTCCCTCCTGTGGCCCTGGTTGCTGCCTCATGGAAAGCCCAGCCTGTGGGCCTTCAGCAGGGCTTTTCTGACAGTGCCATCCAGGGTACCCTAAGCCTGAGGTTCTGAGAGGAACAAATGGCCAATGCAGTGGGATCCATGGAGGGGACGGCTTGGGAGGCTCTCCTGAGCACCGCCTAATTTTTCTGTCTAGCCTATGTTTTCCCCTCTGGAAAATTACACCAGCAACTCTCACCTTACTGTAGTCACCCTTTGCCATATAGTGGCTGCCTTGATTCTTTTTGACAGCTTCAGACATTTTTTTTTTTTAATTTTTTTTTTCAACGTTTTTTTTAATTTATTTTTGGGACAGAGAGAGACAGAGCATGAACGGGGGAGGGGCAGAGAGAGAGGGAGACACAGAATCGGAAACAGGCTGCAGGCTCCGAGCCATCAGCCCAGAGCCTGACGCGGGGCTCGAACTCACGGACCGTGAGATCGTGACCTGGCTGAAGTCGGACGCTTAACCGACTGTGCCACCCAGGTGCCCCATCTTCAGACATTTTAATAGTCCTGCTGACAACCATGTGGAGCAGGCACGTCCTGTCGGCAAGCTGAGTATTCGGAGAAGTCGGGGATAATGGACTTCCTTTTCATCCCAGTTACTGCCCCAAGTTCAGAGCCTCCCAGCAAGACTGTGGCAGAACTTCTCCCAGCAGCTGTGCCCCTGCAGCTGTCCTCTCTCTGGCCACTCCGTCAACCACCACTGGATGACCTTCTAAAAGCATAGCTTTGCTCACATTGTTCTCCTAGTCCAGAACCATCCATGCTTCCCCATACTGAAAAGAGGAGGAAACAGAACCGTCTTAGCAGCATTTTGTGAGGAAAGGATTCACAGTACATTAAAGCAGAATGGCTGCTAGAAGGGATAATGCTATGTGGACCTGCTGTAAACGGAGTTTAGGGTCCCAAACAAGATTCAGACTGGTCACACTTTTCAACTCAGTCCTGGTTTTTGAATTGGGTGCTACCTTTGAAGAGGCAGAAAACTTTGTCCTAATTTTGGAGCGTGGACTTAAAATAATTTCCTACACCTACTGGATCAGAGAAAGTGAACATCTTCAATGCCTGCATACACATTGTCCGATACCTTTGCAAAATAGTTGTACCAATATGCTTTCTTTCTAGTCATGGCAATTTGACAGCAGAACAGCCTATTGTGTTGCTTTAATTTGAATTTCTTTGACTATAATGCTATGGAATTCTTTTATATAATCCTTAAATATTCTATCTTTCTTCTTTTGTGAATTGTATATAGCTTGCTTTTTTTTGATGCTAGATTGGTACAGAAATTTGCCATGGTTCTATCTATACAGGATAGTTATAGAGTATGTGAAGATCAGGGCCAGGATCAGTGGCTTGCAGTATTTTCATTTTTTCATAAAATATTAACCTGGTCTCAGCCTGGTTTCTTTCATGCTCTGAGGCCATGAGCTAATTTGCATAGCTGGCAAGGTAAAAATAACTTCAGAGCTGAAAAGAAAGTTCATTGCCATTGAGTTAAACTTGGACCCTGGGTGCCAGCTCTTCTACAGGGGGCAGCAGTCCCTTGGTCTAGACTCCATTATTAATAAACACACTCCATTGTTCCTTAGAAAAAGAAAAAGGTCCTTTTTAAAATTCCTGTCTGAGAAAATAGCCATGCCTCTTAGCTCTTCTGCTGGGAGAGTAACCTCTTGATTCTTCCAACAATTCGGCATTTTATTTATTCACAATGAAAGTACAATTAAAACCACTTACTTTGTGCTTACATATCTGTATCAAGTAGATTTGGGTAACAATTAAAGAGTTCCTGTATATAGGCACAATTCTTTTTAATTATTAAAATTGCTTGTATTTTATTGTATTCCAAATAGGTGGTATGGGATGTGATATGACTCAGAAGTACTAGAATGAATTTTGGTTTAATCAATCTGAAACGTAAAAAGCACTTTGTTTTCTCTAACAAACAACTCTAGTTCATTTGGGGGCTCTGCAGACAGTTGATATTTTATAACAACTTAAAGCTGTCTCTTCATCATGCACTATAATTGTGGGTTTGTCTGCTGTACAAGTGTGGGAAATTATCTGGTATTTTTTTTTTAATACTTGTCACCCTAGAATACAGATGGCATATGCCTGTCATGCAAATCAATCTCTTCGGCATTATAGGCAGAACGAGGAGAGTGGAACAATGGACAAAGATGTTTTATCTAAAATTTATGGATCCATGATTTTTCTGAAAGAGTCACTGATTTGAAAAGGTTTTATAAACTCAGATTCTTTCAGCTAGATATTCCTCATACATCAAAAAAAAAACAAAAAAACTCCCTACCCCAATACATTATGAGAAGGTAGAATTTTATTACTTAGATTTTTCTTTTCCTCCTATTTTGAAGTATCCCTTCACTCAGTCCACCATCAAATGTTAACCTCCACTCATCCACATTTGACTTCTTGGCAACAGGACTCTGGCTCTCCCCAGAATCATGAACATATATAATTTTTCAGTCTTTCCAAAGCTGAAGAGGGAGCAGAGCAGTGTTTCAGTATCTTAGGAGTTAAGTGACTTGCTAAGATGACATCAAGAAAAAGCTTGCACATTCTCTAATTGGTGTATTGGCTCCATGCCAGGGGCATGGTTCTGAGTTTTTCCTTGTTTTTCATGTATCTTACTTAGCTCTTGTCTGGCCAGGCCAGTTATATCAACTTTCTCTTTGGTTTCTTATCCAGATAGTATTATCTGGATATAATAGGTGAGTGGGTCGTTGTGAGTGCCAGAAACCAAAGGTGGAGTCATTTAAGTGAGGAGGACTTTTCAAGGAAGATGTGTCTCACCAAACCATCAAGTTACAGAAATACCAGGAAGTAGTTGGGTCTCAGGAATTTCAGGATCAAGGTGCTAGCTCCTATCTCCAGAGTCAGCTTTATTCTTCTCTCACACTACAGCCAGCTTTATTCTCTGAGAGAAAACATGAACAGTGACATCTCCTGAAGCCTTTTATTTTAGGGCTTTACCTGCTTCAGGAGAGCTCAGCCAAACTCTAGTCCCAAGTCCAAACATCCCAGGGGAGGAACTGTTCACTGGCCAGCAGTGGCATGTAAGAGCATTACAGTTTTGAAAAAGAACTGTAGGGGGCGAAATGGATGATGGGCATTGAAGAGGGCACTTGTTGGGATAAGCACTGTTCGTTGTATGTAAGTGATAAATCACAGGAATCTACCCCCAAAACCAAGAGCACGCTGTACACACTGTATGTTAGCCAACTTGACAGTAAATGCTATTTAAAAATAAAATAAGATAAAATAAAAATAAATAAAAAGTCTGTTATCTTTATAAGAAACAAAAAAATAAAATAAATGCAGAAAAAAATGCAAAGAACTGTAGGGGTAGAGTATTATTGCTGGAGGAAAAGGAGGTACTGGCTGTTCAAACAATCGGTGGCCGCTGTGTGTGGGCAGTGTTGGATTATACAGCTGGTCTCTGTCATGTGATACTGGAGGTCACTAGTGCATCCTTCTAATGTGGCCTGCATTAAGAGCTTGGCCCCTACATGGATAATTAGCTGGGTTCTGTGTCTTGCCTGGCTTCTGCTCTATCCCAGGCTAGCCATCTCACAAATGCTTGTCCCTGGACCTAAGGGAGACCTGGTGAGAGAAAGTGTGTGGGTGGTGGATCAATAGAAATCCCTCACCGCTACTAGAAAAACAACTGAAAGAACATGTATTTATGTTAGCGAGTTCTTATAATATGGGATTTCCCTCTCCAGCAATTCTCCGTCTTTGCCAGCTCTCTGAAGTACAGTTTTGGTAACATTCATATGATCCTGCAATCACAGGACACCATAAGGCTCTACAGAGAGGTAGCTCTGTGGTTGTCCTAGAGAAGACATTTGTCAAATATATCTGCCTTTGGGATGTATTTCTAGCTATTAGCCATTATCTTTTGTAGCTACTGAAAGCACTCCAAATTTGGAATCTAAATTTCTGGGCTTGAGTCTCAGTTTGACCATTTACTCTCTCAGTGATCTTGGGCCAGCCAGTTTCTCTCTCTGAGCCTTAATTCTCAAACTTACAAAATGGAGGATAATGGTACCTTTATGAGACAGGGTTATGTAAACTATGAAACAACAAGGTATTTATGTTTTTATCATGATCATCATCACCTGGACCTGAATGACACTCATAGAGTTTCTACCCATTGCTTGGCATTTCTCCTTGTGGTATCTGAGTGAATAACCAGGGACTTTCTCATAAAAAAGGGAAGAAACCTAGGGCTATTGGTAGGAACTAGACCTTTGTTTCCATTACACTGAAGCTGAGTAGACAAAACACTCCTTTGTACGTTATTGTGTTCTTTACCTTGCATGATTTGGGGAAACTTTTAGATTACAGCTTCCTTGGTAGATATACTGGGGTTAAGCTTCATGTAACTAGTAGGAGATGTTTAAAGAAGAAGGCAGAGGGTATTTTTATCAATGTTGGCATCATTGCATTTTCATCAAAATTATGACTTTGTGGCTTGGGGTCACCCTGGCAACATCTTCCTCTCTGCCTGAGGGGCTATGTGTGCTTCTCCCAGAGTGGATGAGGACTGGTTGTGAAACACACACGTTGCATTTAATCAGGCTATTGCTCAGTTAAAAAAAAGTTTTAGTGTTTACTTATTTCTGAGACAGAGAGACAGAGCATGAGTGGGGGAGGGGCAGAGAGAGAGGGAGACACAGAATCTGAAGCAGGCTCCAGGCTCCGAGCTGTAGGCACAGAGTCCAACGCGGGGCTCGAACCCACAGACCATGAGATCATGACCTGACCAGATGCTCAACGGACTGAGCCACCCAAGAGCCCCAGGCTATTGCTCAGTCTAAAGCTATGACTGTCTAAGAGGTTCTCCTTTAGCAGTAGTTTCCAATCAGGGATGTCCCCCCAAAGGACATGTAACAATGTCTAGAGACATTTTTGGTTGTTACAACCTGGAGGGGGGAGGGATTGGAGGAGGGGTTGCTATTGGCATCTAGTGGCTAGAGGTGGAGGATGCTATTAAACATCCTACAATGCACAGAACAGCTTCCTACAACAAAGAATTATCTGGTCTCAAATGTCAATACAAACTCTTCTTGGTGTGACATGCTTTGATTGTTGAACTCTCTTTTGGTGGGAAAGGAATGGGAGAATTTTTAGGCCATGACTTTTCTGTTCATCAAAAGACATATTTGTGGACCACTTCATATCCACTAAGATTCTTAGGAAATGTAATTAGGAGCCCCATTTTAAATTCCAGAAAGCGGGGGGGGGGGGGCTTTATTAAATACAGAACCACTTATCTCTTCTGGAAATGGCATAGACTTTTCTCTTTTGGAAAGGGGAAATTTGACCCTATTGTCCTTCTCATTCTCCCAAGAAATACTATGACTTCTTGCTTAGAATCTTAGAAGGAAGTTCATGTTCCACTTTGGTCATAAATCAACTTGGGCCCAAGCCTTAATAAATAAATAATAGCCAACCAACCAACCAAACCCTAGAAATAGCTGCCTCGTGACAGTTTTGGAGTTAGTGGTCTCTCCTTGAGATTATCCATTCTGAAGGGTAGCAAGACGCTGTTGCTATTTCTGGTAACAGAGGAGGGAACAGGGTCTCTCCTAGACCACTGTGTGTGCAGTTATTAGAAAAGTACAGTAAAACTTTTCAAGGCAAACTGTTTCATCATTTCTAGGAAAACACCAAGATGCTACATGGTGCTATTAAAGCAACAGTTCATGTTGGTCCATCTTGTCCTCTTTAGAACAGTCTGCTTAGAATGAGCATGTGTAATGCACCCCAATGTTTACAGCAGCACTATCAACAATAGCCAAAGTATGGAAAGAGCCCAAATGTCCATTGATGGATGAACGGATAAAGAAGATGTGGGAAGTATATACAATGGAGTATTACTCAGCAACCAAAAAGAATGAAATCTTCCCATTTACAACTACGTGGATGGAACTGGAGGGTATTATGCTAAGTGAAATTAGTCAGAGAAAGACAAATATCATATGACTTCACTCATATGAGGACTTTAGGAGACAAAACAGATGAACATAAGGGAAGGGAAACAAAAATAATATAAAAACAGGGAGGGGGACAAAACATAAGAGACTCACAAATATGGAGAACCAACTGAGGGTTACTGGAGGGGTTGTGGATGGAAGGATGGGCTAAATGAGTAAAGGGCACTAAGGAATCTACTCCTGAAATCATTGTTGCACTATATGCTAACTAATTTGGATGTAAATTATTAAAAAAAATTAAAAGAAAAAAATTATTGAATTCAACATGTACTCTCAACAGTAATTCAGTAAATTTTAATATTTAGATCCTTAAAAAAAAGAATGAGCATATGTATTAGCTAGTCTCTACATTTGGGTTTTTCAAAATGTAGGTCAACCCCATTAGAGAGTCATGACATCAATTTAATTGGTTGCAACCAGAGTGAAACAAAAGATAGCTAGGAAGAATTGAAGAGGAAATATGAATATATCATACACAGAAAGAGTATTTTTTATGAAGCATTATGTAATTTTACATACAATAACATATATATTACATATTATATATACATATAATACATACATATTGCATACATACATACAAACATACATACATATATTCACCCTGGCTTGTGATGTAAAATGTATTTTGTACTGCAGGCTGTGTTCAAAAGAAGTTTGAAAATCATTGCTCTGTACACTTTTATTTTTGTTCTAAGAACATGGGTGAATTGAAGCAACACAGCATATTTTCCCTTAAAGGCCTTTCATTCCTAAATCAGTCACTATTCAGAACAATGCATGATTTGCTTATGATAATCTAGATTCAGTCTCTCGGCTAGAGAGGGACCTAGTCTTTCTAGCAGGTGTGACTATAGGATATTTCTGTTATTAGGAAAGATTACTGTAGAGGAGGTAGGCAGCAGCAGCTGTTCCAGGAGGGGCCTATAGGAATAGAAGTTGGCATTAATTCCAGCACAGTGACCAAGGTAGACAGTCATTCATAGCAACTGGAGCTCAGGCTTGGGGATAGGGTAAGAGACCATTTGTTCAATCAGGGGACTTCTGTGGAGCTCAGAGTAACAGGGTGGGTAACCTGATGTTCCATTACCAAATGTAACCTGGAGCTTTTAAGCGCTGCCAGGCTTGGTCCAATTTCTAACATAGGCTATGAAGTTTCCTTTATTTTACATTTTTCGTACTCTCCTGCCTCTCTGGTCTCCATTCTTTCCTGGATCACTAAGTTCCAGCCACACCGGCCCTTGTTTGAATTTCTCAAGTATGCCAATCTCCTTTGTGCCTCTGTCCCTTCTACGCATGCCTTTTCATATACCTCGGATGCTCTTCCCGCATTGTTTCCTCTGGCCTACTCATACTTCACCTTTGAGTTCATATGTCATTTCCATAGTGAATCCTTCCTTTCCTGACCTTCCACCTACTAAACTTGTGATCTATTTAATGTCTTTTTCATTAAGTTTCATGAGGACAGCCACCATCTCCATTTTGTTCTCTGTTATAATGCCAATGCCTACTGCATGGCATACATTCAGTAAATATCAGTTGATTGTAGATGGGCTCTGGGTTCTAGGATTGAGCTAAGCCTGAATGGGATCCAAGAGCCCTAGCATAGGGTCTGGGGAGGAACAGGGGGCAGCTTGCAGAGACTATGTACTGTGTAAGACCTGTCACCTGTTTTCCCTTTCGCAGCCTCATCCTCTTCCCTCAAATGTATTTTAGTCAAGTTGAATTTGGGGGGGAGCTTGTCTCCATTGAACAGTTTAACACACAGGGGCTTTTTTGTTTTTGATAAAATGAAGTAAAATCTTTAGAAATTGATTCCAAAATCAAATTACACTTTCAGTAATTTATTTAAAAGAAATGGAGAGCCAAACATTGGGGGTAATTTAGATTTTTGATAGATCATCATTATTTGCACACGTAGTTAAATCTCCTTCAGTTTGGATATCTAATTATACAGTTGCCTGTGGGCTCATTCACAGCTCCAGACAAGTCCATCCAATGTGCCCCAGTGAGGATGTATTAACACTCATTTATCCCTGAGTCAAGGGTACTTCTTGGGCACCGCTGTTGAATATTGTTAGAGAAGAGACCATAGTAGATGGAAATGTGAAAGGTACTTTCTTCCATCAAGGAGATGGCTTTGAACTGAGTTATGAGAATCCAGCTAATTATCATTAATAATCAGACTTTCGTTCTAAGACCTAAGAACAGTATGCAGTCAGGTGTTAAATGTTGTACTGCTTTCAAGATTGTCAGAGAAAGGGGAGATTGCATGGGCTGGAGAAGTGTAGCAGCATCTGGACAGGTTTTGGGTCAGAGTCTTAGAGCCAGGAGGGATCTGAGAGGTCCCTCTAGTTGATTCCTTCATTTTAGAGATTAAAAAACAAACAAAACCCCAGATATGTTCTTTCTCGTCTTCCTTCGTGACACCTATTTATTAAGTACTTTCTATGAGTCAGACTTAGTAAACACTGTTGTTGTTTTAGCTTTCCCATGTCCAACTTCCCCAGTGGCCTCCAGTCTTCCTTTTGGGGGGATCTTTCATTGTGTGTGCTCTTGGTGGGTGTCTTGCCCACTTTGGAAGTAGTAGAAGACTGTCCCATTGCAGCCAGATGGGATATAAGGGGACATGTGACTTAAGCTCGACCACATGGTTTTCCCCCTATGACTTTTAAGCTGTTGATGTTATGATATTGGTACGGTTGGTGATGATGTGTCTAGCAATATCCACAGTGGCCTAAGAATCAGACTTCCTGGAGTCTCTGACCTTTGCCAAGTGTATAAGTTTTTTATTCCTGCTGTAACAAATTGCCACAAACTTGGTGGCTTAAAGCAGATGTATTCTCTTACAGTTCTAGAGGTCAGAACTCTAAAATCAGTTTACCTGGGCTGCATCAGGTATCAGTAGGACTGTACTCTCACCTGAGCCTTTAGGAAGAAAGACATTTCTTTACCTTCCCTGGCTTCTAGGGCTGGGTTCCTTTCATGTTTCCTCCATCTCCAAAGCCAGCAGCATAGCACCATGCTTCAGTCACTACATTGCAACCTTCTTTCTAGCCAGATCTTCCTGTGCCTGCCTCTTATAAGGGCACTTGTGATTGCATTTAGGGCCTACGCAGATAATCCAGAAAAATCTTCCCATCTCAAGATTCTTAATCACCTCTGCAACATCGCTTTTGCCATATTAGGTAACATTCACAGCTTCCAGGGTTTAGGATATGGATATCTTTGAATCTGTTTTTCAGCCTACTACACCAAGATTTCTGTTTTCCTATTTTTCCCGCCTGGTCTTCCAGTATCCCTTCAATTCTGTGGGCTCCTGATATCTTTTTAAGTTGGTGCTATGTGAAGAAGTTTATAAGCATCTTATCTTTTTTAATCCTTACATCAACCCTCTTAGGAAAATATTGTCCCCATTTTACAGATAATAACACTATAGCTCAGAGAGGCAGTTGCATAAGGCAAGACAGCTGTGTGAGGGAACAGGCATTTGAAACCAGCCAGTATGACTGGAGAGCATGTGCTTTACCACTTCCTCATCATCCTAGTTCAACTCTCTTTTGCCTGTAGATCTTTTCCAAGGAGGAGTTAGGATGCCATCTGGCTCTGAAGTCTGGATCATATTATTTAGGCAGGGAGACAAGGCAAGGGGGTGGGCATTCCAGGCAAGAAAGAGGTGGGAGAATAAGAGGTGAATCCAAGAGATGTGTTAAAGGAAGGATATGTTAGACTTCGGTGCCTCGTTGGAGGTAAAATTGTAGAAGAGAAGAAGGAGCCAATCACCTCTGAAACACTTCTAAGTGGACACAACAACTCATTTTGGTGGATTACCCATGGAAATGATATCCTGGCTCAAACTGTGTTGGGAATCCAACTTGAATTAGGTCCCTCCCTGTCTCCTCTTGGTTTCTTACAATGTGGGCTGGTTAAGCACCTAATACCTTTTGCTAGTATTAATCAGCCTTTTTGCATAGATGCTGATGAACAATTTGCCTTTCGAAGGCTAATGAACTTCTCCCTTGGGATTTATATGGGCGGAAGCAAAGAAGTAATTTTGGGAGTTCAGGAGGAACTTTTGGGCCTAAGGGTAGGAGACCCCTGGTTTGTATCTCCTCTTCAAAAGAGAACTTACACACTTGTTTAAGGCTAGTGCAACAATTGGGAGGGAAGCTATTTACCTGGTCATCCCTTGAATAGAGTTGCCAGATTTAGCAAATAAAAATACAGGATGCCCAGTTAAATTTGAATTGCAGATAAGCAACGGATAATTTTTTAGTGTAATATTTGCATAATGCTTCAGGGAATTTTTAGCCATGGAAGTGTGAAAAGAGACTGTTAGACCTGGGTTGATGAAGAGGCTAAGGCAGAACCCAAGGTCAAAGGGACTCCAGGGTGGGAGAATTCTTTGCGTAATTGACTCGGGGAGAGGTCATTTGGTTGGGATTGCTCAGAGCATTTGTTCCATCTTCTGCCCCTGCTGTAATGGGCACACAAGACCCTCAGGATCATATCAGGCTCTAGACTCTTCTTACTTGCTGACAGCTAAGAGCGAAAGCATTAGAGGTAGGTCTGAACCATGACATCCGCTAGGAAACAGTTTTTGAACATTTATAGTGTGCAGAATCCTGCATCTGTCCTGGTCATAGTCAGAGGTTTGTGTCTGTCCTCTGCTTTGGGGGTAGTCACTAAGCACCCCTCTATGTACAGAGCTCTCCACCCAGACCCTGTGCTCATAGTGACAAAAGAAATGGAAAACACAGCCGCTGTTTCTGAAGAGTACTCACATATGCTGCATAGGATTGCAGAGCTTAGGCTTTTATTAACTCAGAATTAGAGTTTTGCGCAGCGGCCTCACTCTGATTCTGTGGCATAACTGTCTCTTCACGTGTGTATATGTGGATATTATAGCCGTTGTCACCTCAGGTGCAAGGAGCCTCTATCTGACCTGCTCGTCCGGAGAGGTGTCAGTGAAAAGTCTGTGGGAGTTAGTAATTTGTGGTTTGGGGATAAAGGGAACCGAGCTCACTGGCTTGTTGGGAGACTACGTATTGTGACCTTGGTATTTTTAGCAATGTACTGGACTAAAGAACAGTGGAGCTGTGCAGTACTGAGAAGACATTGCATGGCATAATGGCAGAGTGGGCAAAGGCTTGGCTTTGATATCAGAAGGGAAAGGACCTTAATGCCTAGTCTTGCCATTTATTAGCATAATTTTTTCGAAGTCCCAATTTCCTCTTCTATGAAGTGGAAACAGTAGTAATATCAGGATATGTTTGAGAATTTAATGAGATAACGTATGTGAAAGATGCTAGTAGATAGTGAGCCCTATGTGTGTTCCTGCAGTGTTCCCATTCTTGAAACACTTTGTAAACATCTCTGTTATGGCACTCTTCATGGTGAATTATAATTATTTCATTTCTGTGTCTGTCCACTTCCACCAGACTGAGGACCTGGGCCGTTTCCTACTGTGGACTTGCCCTGAACCTCCTGCGTACATCTGAGGCCCAGAGTTTTGCCGAGCGTATGGACTTTAGCACTGAGGCTTTGCTGAAGGGCAGGTCTTTACGTTTTGAGTCTTCTTCCTTCCCTCTCTAACTCTCTTCCTGAGCAGATCCTGTCCTGTGGGGTCTCCTTGAGAGCAGGAGTCCTAAACTATATTGGAAGATCCTTATTAGACTCTAAAATGCTCAGGGACAGATTTCTGGTACATGTGCTCCAACAGGCATGTGTTGGAACAGCATCCTGGCTTGCCACCTGCCTTTATCATTGGTAAACTCTAGGGTTTCTCTGGTACTTCTTTCCTTTTGGTTTCTGCTTCAACACATTTACTACCTTCATCAGTGCAGTTCAATCCATCAAGTATTCATTGAGCACCTTTTAACTTTCCAGACCCTGGGCTAGGTGTGGGGATAGAGATGGGGAGGACAGTGCCTCCACTTGAGGTGTTTTGGATTTTGTGGGAGAGACAGATGAGAAACCAGAGAAAACAGAATTTCTCTCTAAGATGTGGTAAGGGCAGTGATGGCAGTGGACACAATTCTATGGGGACTTTTTCCTCAATTATCTTTACCCCCTAAGAATTCCATTGCCCCTACTTCTAGCAGGTGGACAGGAACTCCTACCCTCTAACATGATGTGAACACTAGGAAGCAGCCATTGGCCAATGGGCATGAGCTAAAGACCTAGTTTATGAGGAGGCTAAGACAGAACCCAAGGTCAAAGGGTAGGATGAAGGAAAAGAAAATTCCAAGGGCTGGGGGAGCATGGGCCCCAGGCAGCACAGTCCTGGCTAAAGTTTGGGGCAGCTTAGATGACTTGGGGGGCAGGTTGGTTCAGCTGAGGGCCACACATGGTGAAAAGAGCATGGATGTGTCTTATGGGTCACTACCCAAGCCTCTGGCAACAAATGCCATATTTTTGCCTCTCTCTCTTTCAAATTAGCTTCACTGTTATTTTTTTTCCCACATGAGAATTCTTATTTCTCTGACATTTGCTTCTCCACAAGCTCTTATTTCTTCTTATTTCCTTCCTGGTTTCATGTCCCTGTTTCCTTTCACCATTCACTTCCCTGTCCTCTTATCCTCCCTCCCCTCTACCAGTTTTATTTCTCTCCACACTTGTGCCTTCTTGCTTTTTAATTTTGTCTTTTGGACTCTACCTCCATGTTCTGAAATATACCTCCTTCAGCTCAGGGTTGGGGAGGAAATTTTCCTTTTCAGTAGCTCTTTCTTATGATATGAAAGAGCATCTCGTGTGTATCTGGGTATCCTTGGAAACAAAACTCTGGTTTCTGAACAGGGCGGATTCTCCCCACCGCGTTTGTAAGACAGAGCAAACCATAGGGAGAGCTGTCTCCCATGTGCAATGCACCTCAGAAGACTCAGAGTATGGTGCTTCTTCCTCTGTTAGTGGATTCAGCAGAACAATGACCCCGTTTTCCTGGGGTTCTGATTCTCTATCACTATGCTTAGCCTTGAGGTTTGTCTGTCTCCTCTTCCCTTTATTTGCTTCTTTGCCTGTTTTATTTTTCAGTCCCATTTTCCACATTTCTTCTGCTCTCTTTTCTCTTCAGGTTTTCCCTACTTATTGGAAATAATATCACTTCCCTCCCTAATTTCTCTCTTTGGCATTGGCAGAGTCAAAAGCAGCATCAGAGATGTGGCTCCTCTAAATCCCTTTTTTTTCAGAGGGCAGTATGGAAGTTTGGGTCAGGAGAGGTAGAGAAGACCTGAGAAGCTTGCCTAGCTCCTGAGATCTTTTATGCGAGTAGAGTTTCTTTCTGGTTCTTATCTTGAGGTTGGGTTAATGTAGGATTATAGTCTTAAAGTTGAGAGAAATCTCTACTGGTTTTTTAGATAACCTTCAACCAATGTTGGAACATTTTTAACTTCCTAATAGAAAGTTACAGTCTGTGTTTGAGTACGTTTAATGTTGGGAAGTGTACTACCACATGAACAGTCCCCCTGTTCTTGGGCAGCATGGCTTGTTTCAAAGTTATTGCTCACAGTTGTAGAGTCTTGGATCTGTGTCATTTGTACCGATCGATACTCTAGCTGCTTTCTAGAGGTGTACAGCATAAACCTTTCATTCAAGTTAGATTTCAAGTATTGAAGGAAGTATTTCATCCAAAGATAATTAAATGACATAAACTCTTCCTGCCACCCTTTGACTATGTAGAAAACTCAGTTTTCTGAGTGACTTATTTGCCCATGGCTCCAGACAGCTGAAATTGTTGTGGAGAGGTTGGGAGGGAAGACAGGTACTATTCCACAGAAAGAAGACTAAAATTAGACAAAGTTGCAAAAATAGTATTATTAATATTTGTGTTGGACGTAATATCCAGTTTGCACATTATAGCTATAGAACACTCATAGTTATAGCATCAGTATGATTGATTTGTTTGGTAAAAACTCTTGATTGCCAAAGTGAACAAGAGTGAGTTACTCCTTTACTGCAGCTGATCCAGGGAAATTCCCTGAAGTAGCCAGGAGACAGGGGAACCTACGAATTCTGATATAAAAAATCCAGGGGCCTCAGTAGTTTGGAAAGGGAGAAAGGAGGTTGGTGAGGGATAGAGAGGAGAGGAGGGGGCAAAGTTTGGAGGCAGGAACGGGATAGATGCTAGAGAGCTTGTATTTTACTCATGATTGGGAACCAGGATTCTGATGTAATGACGAGTTTTCCCTCTGCAAAGTAAAACCCAGATGTGGCTAAATATAATTTCAGTCGGAACCACTGATGATTCACGCCAGTTCAGGTGCACCCACACACAGCTGGCATCAGCTCTGTGTACTTTCCAGGCTGATCCTTCTTCAACCCAGCTTCCCCCATGGAACAGGAGGAGAAAGCCAGACGGTGATAACCTTGACCTTCTTTGTTTCCATCTGCAGCATCCTGGCTACGGCAGGAACCCACTTCAACACACATGTGGACCTGAGGACCCTTCGGGCTGTGCGTGTCCTGAGGCCCCTGAAGCTCGTGTCAGGGATACCTAGTGAGCACTTGCCTTTCTTCCTTCTCTTCTGTTAATGGCTTTCCTGAAATGATAAACAGGAAGCTATTTCTCCAGTGGTAAAAAAGAATGGGGATGCAGCAACCTGGGAAAACATTTCACTCTAAAACTTAGCAACTTTTTTTCCAGAATTTAAAGATAGTGAAAGATCTTTGGAGAAAATTTTCAAAGTAAAAAAATATACGTAAAATGAAAAGGAAACACCCTCATTATCCTATTTTTTAATTCATTTTTTTCCTGTGCATTTTAACATAATTGTGATCATACTGTGTGTATACTTTTGGATCCTATCATATAAGCATTTGATTTTCCTGACACTAAAAATTCCTCAAAAATATATTTTAAAAAGTCTGTACTATAGCCCATCTTATACAAGATGACTTATTTAGTCATTTCTACTGGACATTAGATTATTTTCATTTTCCCCCCACTAGAAATAGCGCAGCGACATACATCTCTTTTCTTAAATCTTATTCAAATTATTATTTGAGGTATTATTTTCTTAGGCTAGGATCTTAGAAGTACAACTTCTGGGTCAAAGTATATGGTATTTTGTGAATAGTGATTGTACTAATTGTTATCCTAAAACAGTGGATGGAAAGCCAGGTTTCAGGTAGAGTAGTGGGGGAGGTAAACTTTGTCTTTGCTCTCATAAGATTTAGAGCCTAGCAAGGCCAGGCTTAATTTCCTTTAGGAAAGAAGCACATTCTAATAAGTTTATAAGAGATAAGCAGAAAGCAACATGGGCGAAATAAATAAGGGAGGAGTAATAGGCATGTAAAGGATCAGGGAATGGTGAGAAGGAACATGGAATTGATTCCAGGGGAAGTAGTGATGGCAGTCTTCAGCTCAACCTGCTCTGGTTGTCCCTTTGCAAATTGTCTTCATTGTCTTAGGACCAGTGGTTCTTTTCCCTCAAAGACTTGCCCCTCTCCTCCTAGAAGAGAGTAAAGGGAGCCTCCTATATCACATGGTGCTCGAGGAGGCTCCATTTGTCATTCTCTTCCTTTCCTTCTAGGCCTACAGATTGTGTTGAAGTCCATCATGAAGGCCATGGTGCCTCTTCTGCAAATTGGCCTTCTGCTCTTCTTTGCCATCTTGATGTTCGCCATCATTGGCTTGGAGTTCTACAGTGGGAAGTTGCACCGGGCATGTTTCACGAACAGTTCAGGTAGGATTGTTATTCCCTGCCTTCTCCTTCTTTCCTTCCTCTCCCCTCTGGTCATTGGAGTAATTTCAGGTCATTGGGGGACTGAGTGGAAAAGTATATTCTATCCCAGCCCTGGGATTAGAATCACAAACTTCCTAGTCAGCAGCTTTTTGAGGCACAAGCAGCCTAGACTAAGGATCCCCAGGGGACACTGATATTGCACAGCAAATGACCTCTTAAGTTTGCAGTCAGAGGATTTCAAACAGGAGGTTTCAGTTCCCCCATCCCATGGTAGAAGGCTATCAGACTGATTGTCAAAAACCACCTGTCTGAAGAAATACCCTTTGTACAATAGCCTCTTTGGCCCACAGGCCAGGCGGGCCTTGAAGCCCAGAGTCAGACTTGGGTCTCTAGGTCTGTGGAGACATTTTCCCTCCATGATCCACCTCATGACCTTCCTCCTTCCCTGCTGTGACCCACACACAGTGTGGAAAAGCTGAGAGAGCTCTGAGCGTGACTTGCCAGGGGTGCTTGTGAAATTTGCAGGGTTCACAGACCTCAAATCCGTACCTCTTTGTATCTTATTTGTTCTTTTCAAGTCCAGTAGAATACCCTAGCAGGAAAGGGGGTCAGGGAGAGGTTGAAGAAGCCCAATTTAGTATCATGTGGGTTTTTTTGTTTGTTTGGTTGGTTTTGGTTTTTGGTTTTTGTTTTGTTTTGTTTTGTTTTGTTTTTAAATCGTCAAAGGACACCTTCTACCTTGGGAGTTTTGTTTTGTTTTGTTTTTTTCTTATTCAAGACCAGGAACTTAGGCCAGAAAAACAAGGAGTTGAGACCCACTGAAGGGACTTAGTTTATAATTGTTCCCAAGAAACCCGAGAAGAACTCAGGGTCTGTACTGAGTCTGAAGTTGGAAAATCAGGAAGATTCTGCCTTCACCTCAGATTGCTCTATGCGATCCAGTCTGTCCATGCCTGTGGTACTCAGGCAAGGGTAGAAGATATAGCCTGAAGAAAGTGAAGGCCATGTGGCCTCAGAGGAAGCTGGGAAGCACTGGGATGAACACAGTATGTAAGCTGTGAGGTATAAAGAAGCCAGAGGTGGGAGCCCAAGACAAAGAAATAGAATTGAGTGTTTGTGGCTTCCTGAGGGTCATTTCCAGGTCATGCTAAAATATCATGTGGTTTATCCCCTACCCTCTGAATGTGTCTGCAGGTATTCTAGAAGGATTTGACCCTCCTCACCCATGTGGTGTGCAGGGCTGCCCAGCTGGTTATGAATGCAAGGACTGGATTGGCCCCAACGATGGGATCACCCAGTTTGATAACATCCTTTTTGCTGTGCTGACTGTCTTCCAATGCATCACCATGGAAGGATGGACCACCGTGCTGTACAATGTGAGTAGAGCTGGCAGGGGGCTGGATCCAGAGGGAAGAGCCCTAGAATGAGGCTTCTGGCATTGTTTGGACTGGTTAGTCTGGGGAAAGGGAAGGCTGGGGATATGTCTGTGTATATGTCAGTTTGTGTGCATGGGGGCGGTGGGGACGGTGGGGCTGGACTCAACTGTGAGAAGTCATAGCACTTCGTATGCTGTTGTCTGGCCTCTTGCTGAGTGGAAGTATACAGTTTCTCAGCAGAGTTAGGAAGCTACATCCCATTGGATGGGTGAACAAAGCTAGTTATATCAGATCAACTTAGTAGTGATAGAGTATGTTTTACTACAGGTTCAACATGGTGGTGGGGTTCAGTGAGGAGTACCAAAAGGTATAGATTTCTTGGTTGCTTCAAAGAATTTACCATCAGGTTGGAAAGATATTACGGTAGTTCTCAACCCTGGCTGCAGATTAGAATCAGCTAGGAGCTTTAAAAATTTATACCTTCTGGGCTTCACTCCAGACAAATTAAGTAGGAATGGCTAGGGGTAAAGGCCCATCATTGATTTTTTTTTTAAACTTCCTAGCTGATTGTAATATGCAGCTACTGTCAAGAACCACTGCATTATATGCACATAAGAAACATGCTTAATTGTAAGACTAACTGGGGATGCTTGTTAAAAATTCAGGTTTACGGGCCCTTTTATGCAGGTGTTGATCTTGTGTAGTTTTGAATCGTTAGTGGGCTATACTTTTTACAAGTGCTTCTGGTGATTCATATGATCGGGTATGTTTGGAAGGTTCTGAGTGAGTGCATAAGACAAAGCTGCCTAACTGCCTGTCAGGGATGGCAAGGGACTCCTGCATGGGACACAAGTTAGACAGGGTGACCACTGAAGTATCTTCTGCCTCTCAGAGTCCTATTTTAACAAGTTATGAAAGGCATGGGCAAAGTTCAAGTTCTAAAATGACAGGGGTCGGGGAGGTGTGTGCTTTGATGCAAAGGGAACCTAAGTGGGCAAAACAGTTTGGGTAGGTTGCCTTTGTACAGGTGCTTACAAGGTCTGTACTCTCATATGAATCCAGCCAGCCCACCCTGAAGCAGGTACTTTGGAATGATCATGCCTCTTATCTCTACTTTCACAGGCTGCCTTTACCCTAAGGTGCCCTCTGTTTCCTTTTAACCTGATTCCATCTGTATAAAACTTACTGGGTGGGGCACGGTATAGTTTACACAAAACACCCTTTGCTTTTGTTTTTGTGCTTTGTCTTTGGTTTCGCTTTTGTGGATCTCTAGATATAATCCACACTGGAGGGAAAGGAAGTGCTATGTCCCAGGAGAGACTCAACCAGATTGTAATGCCTGAAGAGCCAGGATTTGTGTAAGGCCTGTAGTGGGTGTTTAGTAAATGTTTACTAACCTAGATCCATTTCCATGCAGGTGAGCAATTCAGGCCTGAGGTTTACAGAATAGAGCCACAGGCTGTTATGCTAAAGCTCTAAAGGGCAGTGAAGAAGTCCCAAAGACAAGCTTATGCCCAGCAAGCCTAACGGTTATTTGTGACCTAGAAACACCTTGAGGACAT
The DNA here is from genome assembly GCF_014898765.1 of Herpailurus yagouaroundi. NCBI lineage: Eukaryota > Metazoa > Chordata > Mammalia > Carnivora > Felidae > Herpailurus > Herpailurus yagouaroundi. The sequence continues at coordinate 8,530,152 of NW_024412426.1, forward strand.
TCTGAAATTCTCACCAGTTGTGGGGGGTAGCAGGAGGGAGGGAAGGGAGAAGAGACTGATGAGTATAGTTGTTCCCTATTTGAGATATGAAGGATGTCTTTAGGCCATGTCACTCAGATTAGCCAGGCATCTCTGCACTGGCCCCACAGTGGCTGGTGTCATTTTGGGGCTCTGGGAGTGATGCATTTCAGTTATATGTGTAGACTCACCTAAGTGATGTGATAAATGCATTGAAAGCCTAGAAGGAGAAGTGTTGCATTTGAACATACAGGTGTGATCCGTTGGTCCTCCTGAGCCAGGGCTCAAATAGTGCTGAGACAAGTATGAACACAGCTGAAGAATGACCAGTCATTTGCATTAGATCCTTTGTTCATTCGTTCATTCAACAAATAATTAAGTGAGCGTCTGCTATATGCCAAGCACTGTACTAGGTACTAGGGAAATGTGGAGGGAAAAAGGGTGCTATGATGCTTGCTTTCATGGTGCTCTCTTTAAATTCCCATTTGTCTCCAGTTACCTGTATAACACAGGTATGGAGGTCACACAGAGACAATGATCTTGCCCTCTTCTCTAGTTTTGGTCCAGTGAGAAAGCAGGGAGGAAAAGAGGTCAAGATGCTAATTCTCTGAAACCTTTCATTACACGGGCTCCCAGGACCACAGACTCACACTCCCTCTGACTTCCAGTTTGTCGCCACCGAATTTCAGTTTACTGACCTCCTGCTACCCCCTGTGGCTGAAAAACAAGGGTTGAGGGAATTAGTTGAGTTGTGGGGCTGGTTTCCAAAAGTAGCTTGCTGCTCATGGGGCAGAATGAACGTATGTCCACTTTGAAATGAAGTTACTTTCCAAAACATTATATTTAGGGGCAGGGAGCCAGGAATCCACAGGAAGAGGTGATAGTCATAGGTGGGTAACTATACCTTGATTCAGGAGAAACTGGATAAAAAAGACACCCATTTTTCAGCCAGTGGAACAAGGACAAGGTCTGGCTCCTTAGGAAGAAAGAGCCAGCAAAGGCTGGGCGTCAGTTGAGCAGGGAACTGGGGCATGAAGAATGACCCAGGCAGAACTCTGTTACAGAAGCTGGATGCTCATCCTGGCGTTAGCACTGTCTGCTACTGGAAGAGCAGGTTCAGAGTAGTCCATTCTTCATGGTGCTGGGGAGAGGTAGAGTTACATCATACACAGTGGAGTTACATCACACATGCTTTTAATTTATCCCAATCCAACCATTCAGCTTGGAGAGGAGATCAGGGGGTCAGGGAGAAAGGAAGATAAATAATACAGCCTAATTCATTTATCATTCATTTCAGTGTTCCTATACGTTGTAAGTGTGAGATGAGAGATGCCCAAGAAAGATGTTGGCTGAAAAAATTGCAAGAAATAGCCAACTCAGCATTTCCTGAGTATTTGTCCTCTTTTTATTTTAACTCAAGACTTGGTAATGACAGAATTTTACATAGCTATTAGCAGTGGTTGCACACAATGGAATTAACCATGCACAACTAATAAACTCAGTATTATAAATATAGGTAATACATATACATAGGTTTCTGTGTGTAGAAAATCTCTCTCTGCCATTATCACCGCCACCACCAATCAGATGCAAATGTAACTGTTGGTTGCCCTTCCTGCCACTCATTCTGGGAAGGTTCAATTCACCCCATTGGTGGATTTTCTCACTTAGGCCACAAGGAACAGGGGGGCTCCTATTTCCCTGTCCAGCACCTCTTCTATTCCATGATGGCAACAAATATGTAAGATATACTGGCACCAGTTATGCTCAAACCAGTTATTAGAACCTTCAGATTTACACGGTACACAGAAGTTCTCTCAAGCATATGGACCTAGGTTAGCCGTTTTAGATACAATTTAAGTGTTTCATCCTGTTTGCATCCCTTTTCTGCTACACAGACTCTTCCCCAATGCCTCCTATGACCTTGTGTACTCTGCTGCTGGTTACTTTTAACTTCATTTGCATATAGCTTTTCTCATGATAATACATTTTTGTAAGGGGCTGGGAGGGTTCTTATTGTCAGGGCAACTTGGTGTCATGCTTGCTCAATTTAGTCTACCAAAATTTCAACTCTGCTTGGTCAAACTCCAACTGTATTCTTGGCTTCCCTCCCTCTTGTGGTAGAAAGAATGCAAAGCAGTCTACAATCCTGCTGGCTGCTTCTTCCTGTTTTGACTGTCTCTGTGAAGGTCTCCTCAACTTGCAAATCCTCCCCTATTCTTACTAGTTTAATTCATTTTATTTCTCCTAACCTGGATAGGTATTCTTCAGTACAGTATATTTTCTCTCTGATCAGTGGAGTTCATTCTATAAATGCTACTGTGGCTCTCATATTAACTTCCAACATTGGTCACCTGGATTGGATGTGGCCCTGAGAACTGGTTGTCTACGGATCTGGTCTGAGTCTTATTTCTGTGTTGTATATCTGGTTTTGTTTTGTCTGCTGTTTGTGTTACCAGGACTAATATACATATTGCAGAGGTTCCCAGTCTCTGTCTGCAGTTACTGAAACCTCTGTTCTTAAAGTCCATTATTTTTCATCTATATTTCCATAGCTTGAGCTATTTCTCTTCTCACTGGGTGTTGATAAACTCATGCAGGTGTGCAAATTTCTTGGAGACATGCCCTTTCTCCTGGTATGCCAGCTGTATCTGTTATGACTGAATAGGATGCTCTGTGCTGCTGTGGGAGAAGAGATTTTTACAGACTTTACTGGTTTTTTGTAAGAGGGAACTTGTAGTCTGGATGCTTTCTGAGTCTTCCTCATGTCTCAGTTCTTTGGTCTATAACAGCCTATGGCTCTGTTTTAAGTTGCCTGCTTCCAGATGCACATAGTCAATATTTGTTAAATAGTTAACAGTTATTCACTTTTTGCCTGTAGATTTTGTTCAAGTGTGTTATGCCCAATGCTAAAAAATAAAATTCAGCTGAGTAAATTTGAAGATCAAGTTGGCTTTATTCAATGATTCATGAATCAGGCAGTATCCCATCTAGCAAATAGAAAGGAACTCCCAGGAGCTGTACAAAACGGAAGGCTTTTATAAGCAGACGAGAGCTGAAAACAGAAGTTTCTAAAAAGAGTGGAACGTTTCAGACAAGGTCACCTTCCTTTGGGGGCAGGGTGGGACTCTGTCAGGCAGATTACCTCACTAGTGCTGATCAGGTAATTCTAGATACACTGGTTAAAAATTACATTCCTGGGAGAGGCTGAAACTATATAATGAACCTTATTTCCTGATGTGGGGCTCAGCACAAGTGACTCCACTTGAAGTCCTTCCTTCCTTCCTTCCTTCCTTCCTTCCTTCCTTCCTCCCTCCCTCCCTCCCTCCCTCCTTCCCTCCCTCCCTCCCTTCTTTTCTTTCCTTCCTTCCTTCTCTTCCTCCTCCTCCTCCTCTCTCTTTTTCTTTAACAATTCCCCCTTTTTGATCAGAATTGTGATTCAGAATTAACTGAAAGGTGTGATGAAAATTTAAAGCATTAGTGCCACTTGCAGCTACTGCCCTGAAGTTCTTATAGCTTTTACTGGTCCTCTATATGATATTCACAGGTCCTGATTTTTTTCCCTGAATCTCAATGGTATTTATAGGCCAAAACTTCAGTTTTGACTTCAGTCATTTTCTTTGTTCCTTTTCTGGCATTTCTGGTCTTAGGGAGATTATTTGCTTGGTGGTTCATGGCTGTGAATTTGCATTTAAAGTTTTTGAGAGAATATAGTGTGCCAGGGAGACTACTACTACTACTAATATAAGCAGGATAGTTACCAATGTCTAGAGTGTACTTTAGAGCCGTGGTCCCCAAGATTCAAACCAATCAAAATCCAATAAATCAAAGAAATACCCTGTTGAAGGAGTCACTTTCTTAAGCCAAGTTCAGTGATCTTATATAGCTAAGTTCCAACTTTCCTAGAAGTGTTAGTCTAGTTCAGCAAGTGGTATTGTCCACAGCACAGACACCTTCTTGCTCAGCTAAGACAATCTAGGGCTGCCCTATTATCAAGAAAAACTTTGGCTAGAGAGTCTAAGGACCTGTGTTGGGCAGCTGTTGCTTTACCAGCAGAATCTTAACTTTCAAGAGTTAAGGAGAGTTTCTTGACCAGAGCCTCATTGTACTTGCTCCTAACCAGGGAAGTAGAAAGCTGACAAAAGAAGCAAATCCTGAGTCATAAAATACCTCCTGGTAGGTCTTTTCTAACTCAGTCTTGTATATTCAGGGGAATTGACCAATGAAGTAGCACAGTCTATTAGTGAAAAAGTAGGGGCACAGTTAGATAGCCTAAAAGGTATTGCCCAGTTATATACCAGCTATCTAGGCATTCTTAGTCTGTGAATGATAACCACTACAGACAAAGATAAATTCTCTTGGGACACAAAATATTCCCACTACGGAGGCACTGTTAATGGACAAATTAGAGTTTTCAATGACAATTCTAGCTGGCTGAAAGATCACTTCTCTTAGCAATGGCCTAGGAGATACAGATGATGGCATTATCTTTCAAGACCAACGCCAGAACTAAGGAAAGAAAGAAAAGAAGAGTTTCATGTTTAGTTAAAGTATGAAGTCTTGATCCAGTGTCTTGGGTGGTCTCTTCCTCATCAATTTGATTTTGAGGTCTCTAACTGGTGTACAGGACCAGATGTTAGGTGGACCTTCTTCAGCTGTGAGGTGTATATTCAAGGTTTAAATCCCTGAAGTTTGATGTAAGCGATGAACCCCAGGAATCTACCCCAAAAACCAAGAGCACACTTTACCCGCTGTATGTTAGCCAATTTGACAATAAATTATATTAAAAAAAAAAAAATTCCTGAAGGTTGGCTGGGTAGTAAGGACGATCTAGTATAATGCCTTTCAAGGACATTCAAGGACAGTCTCTGTTTATAGTGATTCCAAATCAGAAGGGAACTAATTGGAAACATTAGTTTGGAGAGTTGTAACCAGATATTTGAGGAAACTAGAACAATTCAGGATCCAGTCCAGTTTATAGGTATATAATAAAACCTCAAAGACAATTAACAAGACTAGAATCTCATACCTACAAAGGTGCAGACTAATTTTTCTCTCTACAATTACCCCTAGTTTTCTAACCAAAGATAATCGTAGTAATACTACTTTGTTTGCATTCAACATGGCCTGATTATTTACATAAGTGCAGCAAGAATAGTTATTGACTATATAAGCTTTTTAAAAGACTGCTATGCTGGAACTTTTCATAGGAAATCTCAGACTGAATTCTTAAAATTCTCTGAGGCCAGGAAGCTAAGCCAAGGGCTTGCCATAGATTTTGCCTATAATACCTATAGTTTGGGTAAATTCTTCTCTTCTCAAGGTCCCTCAAAGGATCTTGATGTTCCTGGGTCTACCAGGCACATCATTTAACATTTAACCTGGTAAAGCTGCCAGGAACCTTATAAGCAAAGTATCAGGATGATTTTTCCAAGTAGTTACTTAAGGTCTGTGGTCACATCTGAGTCTGTACATCTCTCTCAAATATGACATTCTAATCAAAACCTTGGGAATACTACCAGTGTTTCCATTGTGTCCTTTTACAAAGAGAATGGATTCTTGTTGAACTTGTGCACATAACTAATTATATTGCCATGGAAAAAATAATGAAGAGTTTCCAATTTCTGGACAAATTGGGTAGGGAGAAAAAGTAAATGTTTCATCTTTTTTTACAAAGATATACTTTACCAAATTGTGTAAGCCATAGATAGCTTAAGAAAAGGTTTTCTTATATCTAGAAAAACAAAACATTAAAGAACCAGCAATGTTTCAAACAAAAAGTCATAAAGAATCATAACTATTATAATTAAACTATTATAACTAAAGAATAAAAAGTATCCTTGGTTTATTCAGTCCCATGTACTTAATACTTATTCTGCTTGAATACAGTTTTTCCATTAGTTATAGAAATTCTTACCTAGTTAAGTTTTATTATCTTAAAGTTATCAGAACCTGTGCTTGCCAAATCAAAGTCTTTCCAATGGATCTCTTTGAAGATGAAACACCTTTGTGGAACATTTTTGCAAAAGCATCTAAGTAAAACAATAAATGCTTATTATAAATGACAAAAGTGTCCATTGTTAAAGGTCTGATAAGAGTTTGTCATGATGAAATTAAGAAGGAAATTTGGTTATTTCTATCACACACAGCATTTTAACATTTAACATTATGACTGATAACGTTATATACCAGGACATATCAGATTTCTAGGAATTTCATACAATTTCTAGAACACTTATAAGATTTCCCTATACAAATACAGCATAAGGACTTAGTGTTACTTCTTTTTGACAGTGCTTCCTATGTAATTTAGCATATCAAATAAGCCTAATTAGTTTAACATCTCATTTTTATAAGAAAACAATCTTTTCAGATGTTCTAGGGACCTTCTAAAAAATCCCAAAGATAGTTCTAAGTAAAAAACAAAACAAAACAAAAAAATACAAACAAATTTCATTTAGGATTTAATTTTGTGAAGTTTGTCAAAAATATCAAAGGTTTTAAAACAGTCAAATTGGATTATAAATCATTGTGAAACAATACTTAGTTACACATTTAATCATAGTGACACTTAAAGACTTTATAGGCAATTACAGAAAATTAAGTAGTTGGGGGGAAAAAACTTAGCTTTTAAATAGAGAAGACTCAGTTTTCTTAGGTAATCAATGACCTGACATATTGTAAAGATAACATGAAGCATGGCAAATTATTTCGGTAAGACACAAAATCTTTGCTGTTCAGGCAGATTACTTAAAAAGAGAAACTTTTCACAGTATGTTATCAAGAGCGGGCCCATAGTCCAATAAAACTTTGTTCTTTTAAGAGAGAGAAAACCAAATTCTAATTTCGTACCAGCTTACTTTTGATATTAAAACACATTCACTTAATTAAATTCATTCCAATCTTAGCCAGTCCTGACCATGCATAAAATTCCTTTCCAAAGATTCCTATTCTACCAACCTTAGTGGCTTTAATTACATATATTAGAATTTTTAACCCTCAAAAATCTTACCTTGTAGAGGCGCCTGGGTGGCTCAGTAAGTTGGACGTTTGACTTCAGCTCACGTCATGATCTCATGGTTCATGGGTTCAAGCCCCACATGGGTCTGTGTGCTGACAGCTGAGAACCTGGAGCCTGCTTCAGATTCTGTGTCTCCTTCTCTCTCTGCCCCTCCCCAGTTTGTGCTCTCTTGCTCTCTCTCTCTCTCTCTCTCAAAAATAAATAAACATTAAAAAAAAATCTTACCTTTTAGTAAGAATAAAGAAGTAAACAATTATGAGGTGTTTCTTACCCTAGCATTTTGTGGATTAGCAGACATACTTTTTTTATAATTTCTAGAAACACAGGCATTCTCATAGTAAATTTTTCAGCACGGCACAAAACTAATAGAACCAAATATCTTTAGTTCATTTGTAAAAGGAAGTCAAAAGTGGATAAACTTATATTCAGTAATTAATATTTCAGTATTTTATCTTATTTGGAAATGATCCAGATATTTAATGACTATCCATAATTTAATTTAACTTGGCTAAATCTTAAGGTTTCAGGTTACCAAAAAAGATTTGTGGAAACTATTAAAAACATCTTAAGACTTTTATCCCACTTACATCTATTTAATTCACTTCTTCTTAATGAATATGTTTAGACCACTTATGAAAATTTCATCATACCAAGTTATTTTTCTTGCTGACAAGTTTTGTAACAGAAATCATATGAATTTGCTTGACTAGTAAACCCAGGTAGAATAAAAGTTGTATATCTGCATTATTTTTAATGTTGGTAACTTTAAAGACATGTCTATTTAATTAAACAAACAAACTAGCGTTTAATTACTAAAGATTATTTGAGATCATGGGAACCTGAAAAACATTTGGTTAGTTTTCATTATAATTCTGAGAATTTTATGAATACGGGATTCATATAAGCACTTAATTTTCTTTAGGCCAATCAAATAGAGCTCTTTTACAAATTGTTTTTGGTAATACCATCCCAAGATAGAAAATTATCATACATGTAATATGTATGTGTAACACATATATGTAGATACACATAAATGGAGGGATGCAAAAAGACCTTATATCTTCCATTTAAAATTTTAGACATGAGTCAAGTAGTTATAGAAGAGGTTGGATCCAAAATACCTTTCTAGCAGATGGAATAATTTAAGATTACCTGCTCAGATGGCTAATGCTTTTTATTAGTATTTATTGAGAAGACACTTAAGATTTTTATTTGCCTAAATTTTAAAATAACATTTCCCCTTTCTGTTCTTCTTTTGGTAAGAATTACCTTCCCTGATGTTTGCATTTCAAAGAGATGGCCTAGCTAAGAGTTCTTGAAGAAGACCAGGCAGGACACTTGTACCTCAAAGGTACAGGGAAAAAATTAAGTTCCTCCAAAGATTTTTGTTTCCCAAGGCCAGAATTGTACAATGTCTACAAGCCTTTTGAAATGAATAGGTGAGGTTGGCTGCTTATCAGAGGACTGACATACCCATTCACTTGTGTTGGAATGTTTTTTCCTTTCGTCTGGGTACATATAACTTAGGGGACAAGGTCTAAAAATGTTGCTGTTAGGCTCTGAGTATTAGCTTCCAACTGGGCCAGATTTCTGATCATAGTTACTAATTTATTTCAAATATCTTACAGATTTCAGCGGACAGTAAAACTTCTGGCAGTATTAAACAACCTCATAGACCCAAGAGGTGTCCTCAAAGACAGTACAAATGATAATATCTTCGCAAGATGTAGAGTTACTCCAAAGATAGCCAAAAGAAGGAACTGACAGCCTGCATGTTTCAGGTAGGCAGATAGCCAAGCCAAATTCTTAGAGCACAGAACAAGACAAGGAGGCAGTCATCCTTGGGAGAGAAAGGATCAATAACCAATAAGTCTAGATTTGGAAAGAAAGAGACAAAGTGAAATTTTATCCTCCTTTTTCAACTGGGCCCTACAAACAGAGATCTGAGAGAGCTGACTCTGGCAAGAATTTTTACACTTAGCTGGCTTCTGCCAGTTTCCCTAGGATGTCCTCTGTAGCCTTCATATCTAGCAGAATTTGGCAAGATTTTTCATTAACTTTAATTTAGATTCTCGTTATTTAAGAGAATAACAGCAGTTTACCAGAAAATTCCTCAGAGTCCCATCAGTCCCGGGAGGGAGCCATATGGGGGCTCTCCTTCAAGAGTAGATGAGGATATCTATAAGCCTACTAACTTGACAGACTTTGTTTACAGTTTTGTAGCCTCTTCAGAGTGGAAAGGTAATTTGGTTGGGGGATTAGACTGTGAGTACTCAGGTAAAGAAGGATAGAGGGGAGCATGTCTCATTTTAGGTACCTCCTGTCTCTAATTTTTCATTAGCCTTTGCAACAAATTTTTTTAATGTTTATTTATTTTTGAGAGAGAGAGAAAGAGACAGAGCATGAGCAGGGGAGGGGCAGAGAGAGCTGGAGACACAGAATCTGAAGCAGGCTCCAGGCTCTGAGCTGTCAGCACAGAGCCCCACATGGGGGCTTGAACTCACAAGTGGTAAGATCATGACCCGAGCTGAAGTCCAATGCTTAACCAACTGAGTCACCCAGGAGGCCATACAACAAATTTTTTTTTTTTTAATGAAGCCATTTTAGAATCTAGAAGCCTTTGGAATCTTTTGCATAGCAATTATAATACGTCTACAGTCTGTTTAATTCAGGAACCCTTACTTTCAAGTGTACTTCTGAAATGAATGATCTTGTCTGATTGGAATATTCCCCATAATGGCCATTGTAATTCTAGGTGGTCTTTAGTAAGATTTTGCCATTTTTGTAGATATTTATATTCTGGAACCATAGTTTGTAGACATAAAATAACCTAGTGTGCTGGAAAGTGACACACTCAACTCTTTGGAATTTAAGGATACTATTTGTATTATTTGTTTATTTTTTAGCTAAGCCTTTGGTTGTATTGGAGACAAATTAATCCCTAAATGGGATATACTGCTGGATTGGGGATTGTGCCATGTTTCACAGTGTACCTCATTGCACAGAAATTTTCTTGAGGTTGGCAGGTTGGCTTGTGCCTATCTAACCTGTCCTATGACCAGCTTATCCTAACAGGAGTTTGGGGTTATGTGGTAAGTACTCCAACAGCTTTTAAATGCTCTATGTATGCCCACCAATTTTGCAGTTGCTTCTAAGATTCCCATTAGCAATAGCGTTGGCCTACACAAAATAAGACAAACGAACATGTGCACCTTAACATAGTGGCGGTAACCAAGAGATGTTACTGCATCTTGGCTAGGAGAAGGCCTTGTGCATACCACCAGCAATTCCTACCATGAAAGGACTGGGGAAGGGACAGAACCAGCAGACTTCAACAAATGGGGTCTGTGGGCTAGGGCTCCACATAAGTGGGGAGTTGTGACCTGCCACTAACAATTCCCATGTAGATCTTGGGGCAAAATCAAGGGCTGCGAGTTTCCACCAGTTAAATGAGTACTGCAGTCTGAACTACCAGTAGTTCCCAACATGGAAATGACTCAAAGCCAATTAGGTCTGGAGCTTGATGCAAAGCTATCAGAGCTCAGAACCAAGGGGCATTTAGCAACAGCACTCAGAAATGGTGAGAAAGACAAAGAGCTCAAATAGGTTTGCAGGCATCATACCTGTGTCTCTTCTTGTCCCCAAAGCCCTCAGAAGTGCCTATAACTGCCACCAAATCTGTTAAAGAACAAAATTCAGCTGAGTAAATTTGAAGATCAAATTGGCTTTATTTAATGATTCATGAATCAGGCAGCATCCCATCTAATAAACAGAAAGAAGCCCCAAATTGCTGTGCAAAAGAGAAGGCTTTTATAGGCAGAAGGGAGTAGAAAAAAAAAGTTTCTAACAAATAATGGACTGTTTCAGGCAAAGTCACCTTCTTTTGGGGGAAACGGAGGGCTCTATCAGTCAGATTACCTCACTAATACTGATCAGGTAATTCCAGATAATACTGGTTAAAGGTTACATTGCTGGGAGAGGTTGAAACTACAATTAGATTAGATGTTAAGCCTTGTTTGCTGATGTGGGACTTAGCACAAGTGACTCCATTTGGGGCCTGTGGTCCCTCTCCCCTCCCCTCCCCTCCCCTCTCCTCTCCTCTCCTTTCCTTCCACCCTTTCTTCCCCAAGCAATAACATTGAAAGAATAACACCATATCCAAGGTTGATGAAAAACTGCCATTCTCTAGCTTCCTAAAGTTTCTCTGATTTTATGGGATCTATAGAGAATGTTTTTGGTTCTATAATCCATGAGACTAGGGAATGTGTCTACTCATCTTTGCTTTAGTCTTCTCTCACTACCTCCTCTACGTGTCCTGGGAGCAGAACATAGTCAAAACTCATTTGACAAAGAGCAGGCAGGAAGGACCCTGCCATCATTGGGTGGTGCTAGAATGGTAAGGTTCACTAGCTGACCTAGGATTACAGATATAGGATATAGTTGATAAAATTTGTAGACTCCTGTATCCAGGATCAGGCATGCTCTGGAATATATTGTTTGTTTATTTGTCCCCCCACCCCATCTGCACTGTCCTCTTCCTGTGTTCTTGCAGGTGTCTGGGACCCATAATACAGATGACACTTGGAATCTGATACTAGTGTTTGTTCACCTGTGACTTGTCTTACCCACAGAGGGATTGATAAATGGATGTTAGAAGTTAGTCTGTCTCCTTTTCTGTTAAGGTTGAGAGGCAAGGTGTGTGTGCTTATAAAGAACTATGATACTTTCCCCTAATTCCTCCCAAGTGCTGTGCAAGACACATTGCTTGCCAGACTCTTCAAGGAGGGGAAAGAGCAGAGGCAGGAGAAAGCTATTTTCTAAATTCAAAGCAAATTCTTCTAAATCTCCACCTTTTCTCTATTTACATTTTCTCTATTTACAGAGATTCATTCATTAACTCATTTATTTAATAAATATCTTTTGTTACATGCTAGGAGCTGTCTTGATGTTGGGGATGCAGTAGAGAATAAAATAGAAAAAAGTCCCTGCCCTCATGGAGCTTACATTCTATTGGGAAATACATGCAGGATAAATAACTAAAGCATGCAGTATATCTGTTGTGGTAGGTGTTGTGGAGAAAAATAAAGTGGAGAAGGAGGAACTTGGTTGCAATTTTAAACTGAGATGTCAGGGAAGACTGTGCTGAGAAGGTGGCATTTGAGCAAAGACCTGGAGCCGATGAAGTATTGAATTGGGGAAAAGTGTCCCAGGTAGATGGAACAGCCACTGCAGAGATGCTGAGATGGACACGTTCCGGGTCTATTTGAAGAACAACAAAGAGGCCAGTGGGTTGGAGTGTAGAGTGAGAGGTAAAGTAGGAGACCATCAGGTCAGGAGGAGACAGAACAGCCAGCCAGATGGTGTGGAGCCTTCTAGGCCACTGTAAATGCTCTGGTTGGTACTCTGCATCCAATGGAAACAATGGGAGGGTTTGGGGAAGAAGAGTGACATGACCTGAGTTATGTTTCAAAAGGATCCTTCTAGCTGCTTTGGTGAGTATAGACCATAAAGGAGCAAGGCCAGAAGCATGGAGACAAGTTAAGCGGTATTACAGTGATTTAAGACAGGGATGATGAGACTTGGGCCAGGGAGGTAGCAGTGGGGGAGGTGAAAGTGGCTAGATTCTGATATTTTTTAAGGTTAAGCCTGTGATATTCTCTAGTGAATTGGATGCATGGGGAAAGACAACCAGAAAGAAAGGTAGAGTTGATAATAACTAACTTGGGGGAAGACTGTAGGTGAAGTAGGTTGGGAGGAAAGTTAAGAACTTGAATTTGCAAATGAACTCAGACTTTGTGATGCTTATTTGACATGGTGGTGTAAGAGGAAGTTGATTAAATGAGTTCAGGGTAGAGCCTAGGGTGGAGATGTCAAGTTGGGAGTTTTCCGTGTATAGATGGTATTTAAAGTCACAAGACTGGATAAACCATCAAGGATGTGAATCTCTAACTATAGAGAAGAGGTTCCAGAACTGAGTTCCAATTGTGATGAATGGAGAAGGTAGCAGTAAAAAGACTAATCAGGAGCAGTAGGGAGGAAAGATGGAAATCAGGGGGTGTGGTGTCTTGGAGGCCAAGTTGAGAGAATGCAAGAAAGAGAAAGTGACCAGTTGAGTCAAATACTGCTCCCGGATCAATCCGAGAGCTGGGGCAGTTTGAGTGGAGTAGGAACAGGGAAAGCTTGATTGGAGAAGGGTGAAGATTGGAAACAGTAAGTACAGACGGTTGTGTTGAGGTACTCAGCAAAATTGTACAGACCATTTTGTTTGAAAGGGAAGCAGAGATGATGGGGCAAGTGGAAGAAATCCCATTTCTTGACTGATCGGAATGATCTAGTTGAGATAAAAAATCATTGCTGTTGTAGGAGAGGGAGGACCGTGAGTGGAGCATCGTACTGCAGCTGAGAGAACGGGGTTGGAGCACAGGTGGGGAGGGTTCTGCTTGGCTCATGCTCCGATGGTTCATCCACAGTCCTAGAGGGAAAGACTGCAGAGGCTGCCATGTGGGTAGATGAGGTAATGGAAACTTGTGGAAATTCGCCTCCTGTTGCTTCTGTTTTCTCAATGAAATAAGTAGTAAGGTCATCAGCAGAGGCTGGGAGGAGGAAGAGGTTGGGGTTGGAAGAGAGAGTGTAACATAGTTTTTGAGGAGAGTGGGGGGTGAATGGAGTGGGGATCTATCTGATCAGGGGCAGCATCCAGGACCCACTTGGGGTTAGCGTCGGTGAGGGTGAGGTGAGACCAGTGAACGTGTGTATTTTCCTCTGGTCACATTCCATTACTGAGCTTCAGGCAGGGAGTAGCTAGAGAGCTGGCTTTTTTTTTTTTTTTACCTGGGCAGTTTTGCCAGGTGAATAAAATAAAATGAGAGGGTCAAGAGAGGGGTCTTAGCATGGTAGTGGAATTTGAGCAAGGTAGGGAGGAAAAGAGGTGGGGGAGAGACTGAAAGGGGAGTAGAATAAAGGATTCTGGAATAATGGAATATATATAGAATACATATTATATTCAAACATGATTTGAAATGTTACTCTTAAATCTGCTGGACATATTCAGTCTGTGGAATAAGTTGCGAAACCTGTCTCATTGCATATAGGAAGTAGGAAGTGAGTTTTGAAACCAAATGTTCTGATTTCTAATTTGGTGCTCTAACTGCCCCCAGTAGAGAGAGAATGAGTGTGTGTGTGCCTGTGTGAGTGAGGTATGTGTGTGCCCATGTGCAGGGCAAGCTGTGACTAGAAGTTTCGGCACACCTCCTGTGCCCTCTGACTTAACTCCTGGCCTTGCTTCTGCCTGATTCAGAACACTGATTTGGGGAACATTTGGGCACCCCAAACCACAGGCCCTCCCACCTTCCTCACTAGCACTGTACTCTGTGATCTTGTTTTCTTCCTCAGAGTGTGTGTCTCACTGTTTTTTAAAATGCATTATGTTTGCTGCTTCTGCTGATGCCTTTGGCAGCCTGTTCTCTACATTAATTGCTTGTCCTCTCACTAAACCCTGAAATGCCTTCCTCCTGCACCCTGCCGGCTGGGCTGGAGCCTGGGGTCTACAGTGCTCCCTGCCCTGGCTCCCTCCACGGGAAGATGCTGTGATTTTCTTTCTTTCTCCCTCATGCTCACATATTCCCATCCATAGTTGCCTCCGTCCTGAAATTATCCCTACTCTTTCATATCCATCTTGCTTTCTTAATAATTTATCAAACTAGAGATGCCATAGTGTTTGGGGTTTATTCCAAATATGCTAAGTTTGCCTCTTGATCGGGTGCCTGAATTTCACACCATGCACCAGGCCATTCTCCAGATCTTTTGTTTGCACGGAGCAATTAGGCTGGCTCATGGTTTCTTTCCTTTCTTTTAGCCTGCTCTAATATACAGCTTAATTTCTGATCCAAGGCCAGAGGCCTCAGGTGCCTGATGTGTCATGCAGCCTTAGGCTATGATCTCTCTAGTTTGAGGCGACACTAAGCCTTAGGACTAAGGGGCAGAAATTAACTGGGGATGGCGCATTGGTGGCTCAGCAGCTGTTTCAGGTGCTTTCCACTGGATCATTCTGGAGCCCAAAATCCTTATGAAATCTCAGCCAAACAAGGATGGTACAAGGCCATTCTCTGGTACACTGGACAAGCCAAGAGGTCTCTATTATTTTTTCCCTTAATTTATCATTCACTGGAAAAGTATTTATTGAGTACTTACTTTCAGTGCCCCTCAGAGTTTGGTCCACCTTAGAATCACCTGGGGGTAATTATTAGAACTGCAGTTTCTGGAGCCCTGCCCCAATCTAATGAACCAGAAGCTTCAGAGGTAGGAGGAAGGAATCTGTATTTCTAACAGTTCCCTCATGTTTGTGAGGCCACACTAAAGTTGGAGAACCAGCCAGTGTTGTACATGACTGTAACTGCTAGGCATGAGGAGGGTAGTGTGGGGTGCAAAGTAGGAGATAGTGAACAAAAAGCCTTCAGCCTGTCTCTCCCACTAGATGGATTTCCGTGAGGTCATGCTTTATTCAATATTTGTCTAATATAACGTGGTTGACACACAGTGGACCCTCAGGAAAAGAGTTAATTTATTGATTTGAATCTGAAAGGGGTGATCAGTGACCTGCATGGAAACACATTCTTGTAACAAGGCAAAACAATTGGGACATACATAAGCAAAGGTCTTTTGGGAGGATTGAGGAGGGAATGGCTCATTTATAGGGAGCTTCGAGGAGCCTGTGTAGACTGAGCCTGTTTTCAGTGAGGGCCTGTGAACTCAAGGAGGGTTAGTGATATTGAATTGCAGCCATTGGACAGGCTGCTGGACAAAGAAGTCAGAGCAACTGAAAGTAGATAAGGGACATCATTTGCCTACTGTGCACTTAGAAGCTATTTTACATTTTTGCTTTCTTTCAGAGCTAACATTCAGAAACTGACTTTAAAGTTGCAGGGTATTGGGAGAGAACTAACTCTCTCAAGGACCCTCTCCTTGTCCCTTCCTTGCTTCATGTCTGTTCAAAACAGTACATCTAGATTTACATATCTTTGCCTTCTTCGAGTTTTACATTTTGCAGATGTCAACTTTTTCTGTGTTGAAGTTCCAGCCAATGCTTTTATGCTTTTCCTCTTGATCTACACTCCTACCCTCAATTATACCTCGGTTCCCTCCCAAAGAAAGGGAAGGCCTGAACAGGAGCCTCTTTCCTCCAAGGTGCTAGGCATCATGAGGCCCTCTTTTACATTTTGGGAACCCTTTTTAAAGGGACTCCTGAGAAAGCCCACTTTCCACCGCCTTCCTCCCCCTGCTACCGGCTCCCATTATCTGTCTACAAGAGAAAACGAAGTATCCCCTGTACTCATGGAGAGACAGAGTAGTGGAATTAGTCACAAGAAATAGATTTTATATTTGACTAGTAAGTTAGTTTTGGTTTATCATCTGCGTATGACTATCTCTGATCTTGTGGGAAATCACAACACTTGCAATAAAACAAAGAAGTCACAGTGTTGAGACCAGTCCCTAGGGCACCTGGGATGACCTTTTGATTTTTATCCCTACCAGCTTCTCTTCATTTCCTCCTTTTTTTTTTTTAAGTTTTTATTTATTTATTTTGGGAGACAGTGCAAGCAGGGTAGGGGCAGATAGAGGGGAGAGAGAGAATCCCAAGCAGGCTCTGAACTGTCAGCGCAGAGCCTGATGCGGGGCTCAAACTCATGAACCGTGAGATCATGACCTGAGGGGAAACCAGGAGTCAGACGCTTAACCAACTGAGCCACCCAGGTGCCCCTCTTAGTTTCCTTCCTCTTGAGGAGCAGCAGCCTAAGGCTAAGCCCTTCACCCTTAGGAGCAGACCAATCACAGCAGCCAGCGATGGTCAGAGAACTGTTGGCATTTCCATCCCCTTGAGGGTGCTTTGTCAGGTGCCTCTTTCCCCTGCCCTCTGGACATTTTGCCCTAGACTGGGAACTTGTCAACTGACATCCATAGACAGGCTTCAGAGGCTTCTACAAAAATGGATTCAAATTTTGTTTTTAAAATACATCTTTTAACTGCGACATTTCCTTAAATCCAAGACACCATTGATTATCAGATTTACTAAAAACATAATAACACCATTTCATGGTGGAGGTGAGGGAGGCCTTACTACACTCTATATGTTATATATTCATATATTTTGAGTTCTAAAACTTTCAGCTATGAAGAAAGGTATATTGGAGTTGAGGACGTTGGAAATTATGAAAAGAAAAAAGAAACAATTAAAAAGTCACACATAGTCAATGAGTTATAGACCACATTTTCATACTTGGAGACCACCTGTGGTCATACCGGAATAATTCCATTTTCTGCAGACCTCAGAGTAAAGCTCGCTATTCCATCTTCTGCATTCATTTGAACTTTGTGTAAATGTGCTGTTGATTAGAAAGCGTGTATTCTGTGTTAGCCTTTTAAAAAATTCAGGCTTGAGCTTGTTTGCTCATGTAAAGTGATACCAGCAAGTGCGCCATTACTTTGCTGTGTGATTCAGGATTTTCTCAATACTGTGAAACTAAAACAAAATACAGAAATAAACTGGATGCCAATGCTGATTCAAGACTGCAACTGTCATCTGTAGCCCTGACTTCACATTTGCATCTTTCTAAAAATCATCTCATTTTTTGAGTGAACAATTCCTTATTGAATAAATGCTTTGTATTATAAACCTGTTTACAGGTTTACAGTAGATAAAATGCTTTCATGTCAGAAGGTGTCCTTTTCCAGCAAGTTTTCTGCACTAATGTTCTAATAAGGTCTTTTTTGAAAAACTGTTTTATGATGCTAGCGGTGGTTTAACAGTGGTTAGGAAGCCTGGTCCCACCTTTATACTGTCTGTGGGATTTGGACAACTTACTTAACCTCTGTGTTTTAGTTTCCTTATTTGTGAAGTGAGGGTAATTATGGGACCCACCTCATGGCATGGTGGGTTTTTAAGTGAGATCACATGGATAAAGCCCTTGGCACCTGCCTGGCACATAGGAAGCACTATGGTGATATGATTCTTACTTGTAACATCTTGTGCCAACCATTCACCAGAGTACACAGGCAGAACATCTCTGCTGCCGACCCACCATATGGATCTGCTCCTTCCCGTCCCTCTGCTACCTTCCATTTGCATCTTTGCCGATCTTGCACCCATGTTTTCCCCCCCAAGATTTTGGTGCTATCTCTTCTAGTGAACCTTCTCTGACTATCCCTGAGAAATTCAAAGGAGAGGGGATCTTTCTGCTGACCTGTCTCCCCCAGACCTAAATGCAAGTGGCATTTATTTGGTGCTTTTCTCCCCAGATTCTCCTACTTTGACTTGTCTTTTAGGTGTCTCTGTCCCTTTTCCATATGGGAATATCCTTCTGTCTTCTGGCATCAGTCACAGTTCCCCACACATGATGAAATATTCAGCAAATATCCACTGATGGACTGATTTCACAGAGTGTTTGTGTGAACCCACTGAAGGTGCCATGGCTTCCAGACTGCACAGGGTACGTGGTACAGGTTCTGTGTTTGGGTGAGTGAGCCACTGTCAGGAGACACAATGCTGAGGCACCACAGTGGGCTGGCACCTCTCTTACAGTCTGCTTTTCCTGCTTCACCCCAGCTCAGCTCCCTGGTCCCTTTTTCCAGTGGCAGGTAGAGGGAAAAAAATAGTGAAAAGTAGGGGGACGGTAATTATTGTGTTTACAGAGCATTTGCATGTAATTAGCAGTTTATTTCCATGACACAGTTGGCGGCCAGGCTTGGAACCTGGCTCTGAAATGCTCTTAAAGAGACCCACACCTAAGCAATCTGAGAGGTAGTTAAGGTTTTGGAACATAACAAAGAAAAAGCATGCTCTGCCTTTTGTGATGAAATGTGACCAAGAACAGCCCCCAAATTGAAGACTACACACACACACACACACACACACACACACACACACACACACCAGTTTTGTTTCTTGAATCAGTTTCTATAACTGAATCCACCTTTGACTTGAACCTTTTACAAGCTTCATTTTTTTGTTTTTGTTAACATCAGCTTGGGATTTGATACTCAACTGAGGGTAGGGGCATGGCCATTGGATCCACTCCTGCCAGGAGCCCTGTGATTGCTGGCAAAACACTTACCTCTCTTTTTAAGTGTTGAGTGGATGAATAAATGCATGTGCATCAGTCTGCTCATTAGTAATATGGGGGTAATACCACCTAATGTTCCTACCTTAGAAGAGTCTTGCAGTAATAATGTGAGATAAAACATGCAAAAGTACTTTGAAAAATACACTTATCACTTACCCTATGAATGTTCTTTTCTTGACTTTTTGCTTGAATGAGCTGTGCACTTGTAAACTCAGTTTCGCTAAGTGAGCAAATTTTATTTTATTTTATTTTATTTTATTTTATTTTATTTTATTTTATTTTATTTTATTTTTTTGCTTATTCAAAGAAAGTGTCTGGTGGTTTCAAGGGCATGCAAGGTGAATTCTCCCATCACGTTTTCTGTTCCTTTGCATCTGTTTGCTGTTTAAGTCTCTGCTCCGTGTACTGGATTCTCTAGTGTCTTGTGTTTTGGTTTAGAAATGTAGTGTTTATATTATGTGCGTATTGAAAACCATACCTGTATTTGGTGAAAAATGGTTTCTGAATGCATTTGAAGACAGTTGTGTTCTTGCCAACTTGTATAACCTCTGAGTAACTGGCAAAATGCTGATACTGCGCCGGTACCAAATTCTAACATGCTGCAGGACTTTTGCACTTAAACTTTATTTACAGCCATATTTCTGAATGGTCCGGGGCTGAGCTCTTGGTAAACTTCTTACCGGTCTGGTACAATTACACAATAATGACAGTATAGTTTTTCATGAAACTGAACTTATTCAACTTGATCTTGAATTTAAAAATTTTAAATATTAATGGCTTTTCTTGGCAAAATAAAATGTTGACCCTATTGCAAGGCCATATTCTTTTGTTTTTGTTTTGTGAAAATTCTCTGATCTGTGAAAGGTAAAAAACATGGGTAATATAGATTTTATCTGCATCATAGATCGATCTGTTAATATAATCACGTTGATGGAAATCATTTACTGTGAATGCACAATATTACTATTAGCAGCTTGGTACTTAGGTTTTCTTTTCCATTCTAGTGACCCTGAGTTTTTTACATTAATTTTAACAGAACTTAGTAGTTGCTTATGTGATGTCATTGAAGAATGAATATCTTAGAAAACCAATGATGCTGGTATAGTGACTGCCATAAGGAATAAAGTAGTATTAGACATTGGATTGTGCTCAGAAGGCTTGTGTTCAATTCAAGGTTTTGTTTCTTATCAACTCCCTGGCTCCCACTGGTCATGAGTTAGACAAGTCACTTGACCTCAGTGAGACTCATTTTACTCTTCTGTTAAATTGTAATACCAATTCAGTCCTTAGTTCATATATGGATGTAAGAATTAAGGAAGAATGTATGTGTGAAAGTACTTTGTGCACCGAGATATGCTTTATAAATGTAAGGTATTATTAAAATACTTTAAGGTTATGAAGAGTTATGTTAGGAGGATTTCTACTATTGAGCTTAACCATGCAGATTTTTCATGTAGCATCTTTTTTTTTTTTAATTTTTTTTTCAACATTTATTTATTTTTTGGGACAGAGAGAGACAGAGCATGAACGGGGGAGGGGCAGAGAGAGAGGGAGACACAGAATCGGAAACAGGCTCCAGGCTCCGAGCCATCAGCCCAGAGCCTGACGTGGGGCTCGAACTCACGGACCACGAGATCGTGACCTGGCTGAAGTCGGACGCTTAAC
The DNA here is from genome assembly GCF_014898765.1 of Herpailurus yagouaroundi. Classification (NCBI taxonomy): domain Eukaryota; kingdom Metazoa; phylum Chordata; class Mammalia; order Carnivora; family Felidae; genus Herpailurus; species Herpailurus yagouaroundi. The sequence continues at coordinate 8,550,972 of NW_024412426.1, forward strand.
CGACTGCGCCACCCAGGCGCCCCTCATGTAGCATCTTTAAATGTGTTTTGACAGATATGGTCAATGGGATCCCTTGGAATAAAGGTAGAATATATATTCAAAATATCGTTAGCATCTTTCTCTTTCCTTGGTGCACAACACATCGTACTACCGTGACCTTTTTCAACCGTTTCCTTGATGATGTAAAACAAAGCCGCCCCCCCTCCCAAGTAATTTGTATAAAAGCAGCAGATTTCTAGATGAAGCAGAAAAGAAAGGGAGTGTGGGAACTGGAGTCCTTCCCCAGGAGCCTCCACCTGTATCTGAATGGTTGTGGTATGTCCCCCGCCTGCCTTCTTGGGCGCTGCTGGTTGTAACTGTCCTATTGGATCAGAGAGCCTGCCAATAATGATTTGGCAGGAGAGGCAGGACTCAAAGGGCAGCAGGCACATGCATACCCACCCAGGTGATCACGCTTCCTGCATCACCAGTCACAGTCACATTCAAGTTCTTGGTAGTACATGCCCCCCTGCCCCCGCCCCCCCCAAACACAGATGGGGCTGGGGTAGTCAATCAGGCTGGCACATCTCTGTCACAAGCTTCCCATTCTCCCTGGGTTTTCATCCAGGACTCTCTCTCTTCACCTTCCTCCCCTTTCCCAGATCTCCCACTTCTTCTCTCTGTGAAGGGTTCCTGTTAGCAGGTTGCACTGGAGTGGCATAACATGCCTTCATGGGGGATGCCACCTGAGCGAGTTGGGAAGGAATAGCAGAGAGGCACCCATGGCTGGCCGAGTCACTGGGATCATGCTCCCAAAAGAGGTAGGCATCCATGGCTCCAGTCCTCCTGGGATTACAAACTCCATTGCCTCATTGAGCCAGTCATTTTGGTCTACCATCTAGGACCTTAGTCTACCTGGGAACATGAAATCTGGCCTGCCATCCTGTGCTACTGGAAGCAGCTGAGACTCTCAGCAGGCTGTGCCCAGGAAGGGTTACCACGGAGAGTAATTGCCCGTGTTTAGTCTGTATGTGCATGTGTGTGACGGAGTGAGAGGGAGGGTACGTGCCTCTCTTTTGTGCCCAAGTTATTTATTGCATTTGTCTTACGACTTCCATTTAGAGCTAAATAAACTGCGAAGTAGGTTATTTAAACTGGATCTTGGGTGCCTTTAGGAAGTGGGTAAGTGGGCGGTGAGGAGGGAGAAAGACAGGAGGTTGGGCAGAGGAGATTCAGAGGGGCCAAAGAAACATAATGTGGCTTTTCCCCTCCTTTCAGTAGGGCAAGCCATGTGTGCTGCAGCTTGCTACACACAGAGCCCCTGTGCTGGAGGGTCTTGAAGACTATCTGTCTCAGGCATTTGGGAAGCAGTCTCCTGTGGACTTATCTTGATTACAATTTATAAATAAAGCTAAGGCACTGCCTAGTGCTGCAGATTGCATGAAGTCTGCAGTGAGCTTCCCCACCCGGAAAGGTAGGTTCCACCTGACGCGATCCCCTATGTGCCACGGCTTTAAGCAGCCTGTCATGGGCAGATGTGTAGGGGAGAAAGAATGTCCTTCGAATATCTTATAGTCACTGGATCCAAACAAGGATTTGGGGGTCTCATCCAGGGTACCACATCTCCCTCCCACCCCTCCCACCCTGCAGGTGGCTGTATATGTACATATTCAAGCTCGAACTCCCTGCAGGCCTGGGTAGCCCTTTGTCTTTTCAAGAGGCTCTTGGTGGATCAAAATCACTCATGAATTCTCTCTTGTACAGATTTGATAAAGGGTCTTTCTTGAGTACCAGAAGTACCGTACATAATTCATAACATGAAGCAAGATGAAGTAGAAAGTGCAAGAAAAGATAATAACTGGGGAATTAAAAGTTTAAGCTTTGTTACAAGCTGGGAGAATGAGTCAGCAGCACATATGTCTTGAGGGAGAGCTTTGCACAAGGCTGGTTTTGGGGTAGGGGCCTAGGTGTCCAAAAAAGGAGGAAGAGGGATGCCAAGGAGGAGTCAGAAGTAGAGGGTGGGAGGAGATGGGTTGAGGGGCAGAGGGAGGAGAGGGGGGTGAACTCTAGCTCTGACCTGCCTTCTCCCCTCCCCTCCAAGGAAGGAAATATCCTGGGGCCTTCATCATCTCCTCATCTCTCATTTCTCTCTTGGTTTAATTAAATTCCTGTTCTAATTTAGAAGAGCCTGAATATCCCTTTCTGCTGTGGCAACCAGTCTCTTTTATGAGGCCCACCCTGGCACTCAGAAGAGCTATGACCACCATGGGGATGTGGATCCTCCGTGGCTTTTGCAGTCACGGTCACTTCAGTAAGCAGGGGATGGCTCAAGGGGAGAAAGGGAATATCTTGCTATTGTCAGTCATCTTGCTTCCCATGACTTCACTCTGCCAATTCTTCTTCCGTCATCTGGAGTGAAGCCTCTCCTCCCATCCATATGCCTTTGCATCTTTCTCATTGTGTTACCTCTTTTGTCTCAGGACAAAACGCATTCTGTTGGGATCTCTTTCAACATTAGGGAGTTCTGGAAAGAGAGATGAAAGACAAGAAACGTAGATGATCATACTAATCACCATTTATCTTATACCTACTGTGTTCCAGGCACTGTGCTGGGCACTTTACGTGTATGACCTCTAATTCTTACAGTAGCCTTGAAGTTGACTCTCGTCATACCTTGTTTTACAAATGAGGCAGTTGAAGCCCAGAGAGGGTAAGTGATCTGCCCAAGGTTGTACAGCTATTAAGGTGGAAAGGTTGGGTTGGAACCTAGTTTTGCCTAACTAGAGAAGCCTGGATTCTTTCCACTACTCCCTGCTGCCATTTGTTAGTGCAGAAGGGGAGAGAGAATTGTGGATGATCAGGCAATTTAGTTCAACTTAATTTATACACCAAACGTTAGAGGACCTACTGATTTCCAGGAAAAGAGATTTTGTTCCTGGCCTCAGGGAGGGAAGACAGACTATGTTCAATGAATGCCATGATAAAGTGTTTAATCACTTTTAGCATTAGGGATGGAGTGCTATGGGCACATAAAAATGATGGCCATATTCTATCTGAAGTGGTGAAGAAAGGCTTTGTAGAGAAACCTTACAGTGCCTTGCTTGGCAAAATGGTTGCTTGATAGGTTCAAAGAATAGCAGGAATGTCAGAACACTCCAAGGGCAGCAGAGAAAGAGAGTTGGGGACAGATCACATTGGGCCCGGTTGGATTTTGTTTCTCATGTAATGGGAAGTCTTTGAAGTATTTTGAGCAGATGAGTGTTATGATCTGATAGATGTCAAAAGTTCACCCTGATTACTGTGTGGAGGACTGGTTGTGGTGGAGGCAAGAGTAGAGGTGGTTAGAAGGCAATGGTGGTGAAGTTTGGGGAGGTTGTGCTGGTGGTGATGAGCAGTAGTCAGATTAGGATGTATTCTGAAGGTAGAGCTGGTAGGACTTGCTGATGGGCTCATGGTAGGCTGTGAGAGAAAGGCAGGGACCAATGATGGCTCCTCAGCAACATTAATGAATCAACAGCAGTGCCATTTACCAAGACAGGGAAACCTAGAGAAGGACCCTGGTTGGGCAGGGTCAGGAGTTCAGTCAGGGGCATGTTAAATTGGAGATGCCTATTGGATATACAAGTTAGAGATGTCATGATGAGTGAGTGGTTGAATAGATGAGTCTGGAGTTCAGAGGAGAGGTCAAGGCAGAGCATACACATTTAAGAAGCATCAATTTATTAATCATTTTAGAGTTGTGAGATTGACAGGCTGATGTCCCATAGCGGGAAGGTGTACATAAAGAAGAGGGCCAAGGACTGAGCTCTGAGAAGCTACAACTTACTGTGTATTAGAATGGCAGTAGGCCTGTTACTAAGCCTCTGAGAGCTTGGGGGTTTTCTCTTGGAGCTATTTCTTCTGGAATTTAACCCAAATTTAGCATTATTACTCCTGTTAGGAAGTTATCAGGATACTAACATGCTCTAGGTCCAGTTTCTTCATTATGAAGGACTGCTTGGCCCTAGCAAATGAAAATAGGAGTTTCCATTACCAGCCAATGAGCCAGCTGCAGGTGTAGGGCAGATAGAATCTCAGGTGTGGAGAATGTTCTTCAATTTGAGTTTGTTCTGGTCTGGTTCATCTTCCTTTTGTTTGCGCCTCTTCTCCTGTAGAAGTTATATTTTCCCTCGAGATGATGTTGTTTGTACGGCTTGGTTTTTAGTCTGTAACTGTACCTCTTTTCATTCCACAAACTTGCATTGGAGGTTCACGGCATGCTGGACACTGTGCTCCCTTTTCAAACACATGGTTCTTCTCCTGATTCCTGTAGTGCCCTCAGGGTCCTCTGCTGTCTCTCAGCTCCTCTTGATTTCTTTACATTTGTTGCATCATTCACATACCTGTCATATCATTCATTAGTAGACACTGTAGCTACCCAAACTGGAAACCACTCTTGACCTCTTTTCTTCTCATACCCCACAGTTAATTAATCAATAATTCCTGTTGGCCCCACATTTTGTACTTGTCCAGAATCTGACCACCCCCAGTTCTTACCTCCAGCACTACACCCTGCTCCAAGCCTGAGTTGCTGCAGTGCCTCCCTGATTGCATCATTGTCCCATGTCAGTCTGTCCCTATAACCCTTCAGGGTTATAGTTTAAGTCAGAACTTGTCACTCCTTCAGGGAATCCTCTGGTGGCTCCTTCTCCCTTGCTGAGAAATAACCAAAGCTCTCACCAAGTTCCACAGGACTCTATGTGATCTGTTCCCCTCACCCACCTGTTCATCTCCTACTCCTCCCACCCCCTTCATGTATGTGCTCCACCCACAGTGGTTTTCTTGTGCAGACACATCAGGCATGCTTCTGCCTTGAAACCTTGGTGTTATGCTGTCTTACTGAAGTGTTCTTCCCCAGTTACCACAGTGGGCTCACTCTTTCCCCTCCTCAGGTCTTTACTCAGTGAGCCCTTTCATGACTACTCCGTTTAAAATTCAATATCCCCCTTCCCATTTTCTCTTTCCAGAGAATTTACCACAGTGTGTATTTTACCCATTTATTTTGTCTATAGGTTCATTCGTCTCACTAGAATATAAGCCCCATGAGGGTCGGAATTTTGTCTCACTATTCATAGCACATTGGCACAAGGTAAGTTCTTAAGAAATATTTGCTGAATAATTAAATGACAGACTGTGAGTTCGTGGCAGGTGGGTTGGTCAGTGCATTGTCTGTTACCCTCTGGTGACCTTTAGAGTGCCTTTTTGAATTGGCTGGCTGCTATAAGGGATGTGATCTGTGCTCTCAGAACAGCATTCCCATGTGAGAAGTCAGCTGGCCTCCACAGAGTTGAGCTGTTCACCTAGATATACTTAGTATTATTAGCAAACTGCCCATCCCATTTCTGAGCTTAGATGAATCCACAGAGGGGCTTATTGAGATCATATTAACCAAAGAAATAGTGATTTATTTGAGGGTCCACAAGAGTCGTATTTATGCACGAAGATAACTGTGGGGTCTCTGGATGGGGGATGGGGAAGAGATCAGAATTCCCAAGGGATCTGTCATGAAGCCTTCATCTAGACTCACAGCTGGTGCCATAGTGAGCTTTCAACACCACTGGCTAGAGTTTGAATCTGTGAACGAACTGGAGATATTTGAACCTTAAAACCAGGAAGGGAAACCTACTGGCCTTAAGAATTGGAAAACCTCTTGTTTATATCCTTGGGGATATTTAGTGTTGGGAAAGGTCCAGGGTGAGGAATCACCCTCGTACGGCACATATTGTGTGCCAGGCAATGTTCTAAGCATATTAGAAATATACATTCACTTAATTTTCTCAGCAACCCTTTCAGGTAGGACTTTTAGGTCCCCACTGTACAGTTGAGAAAACCAAGGCAGTCTGTGCCCAGAGTCTATGCTCTTAACCATTATGCTACAACTGTTTTAAAATAAGTGTTGCCGAAGGGCCGTTTAGGAGAACAGACAACTTGTTTAATATGCTTACTTCTTATATTTTTATTTGTGATATTGTTGTAGGGAGTAGCTGTGTGTAAAAACTGACTTTTTAACGAGGTATGCATGTGTGAACACTGTAATTAGTATTTCTAAGAGAGAACAGGTTTTTTTTTCCCCCCACTGTGCCTAGCTGGAGACTTTGCTCATGACACATCTTTTTTCTTTTCGTGCTTTCTTTTATTTTTTTAGCACTTTCATAAGAGAGAATGTTAAAGTAGGGCTGTCCTTTTGATGAAAGTCCTGGAAAGTCTGGGACACTTAAAGACTGGTCAGATGCTAGTAAGCATTTTTCACTTTTGATCCTTGGTAGTAAGGAATTCTTGATTACCAGGAAGGGTTCCATAGTTTTTAGAGGGGACTATTTTTTATCCTCTCCTGTTTTTGCCTCTGCCTGCCTGCCTTTCCATCTCTGGTGATGTGTTCTGGCTCACCATCAGGTGTCTGGGGCAAGAGGACAGTCAGGTTTGCAGCAGCCCACCTTCTAGACCTCTGAAGGCAGCTCAGGTGGAGAGTGATGGTCAAAGATGTGCAACACTTAGCTGAATTGAAGCTTGAAAATGGCCCTCTGATCCATTCCCCTCTGCACTTTGCTCTCCCCCATGGAAGACAGAGCTGGGCAACTATTCTCATTCTGGAAGCACTGATTTTCAGAGAAGAGTCAAGGGTCTTGACTCCCATGAATGGTGCACACGTATCTAAACTTCCAAGTGTCATTGCACTTTGAGGCCGGTAGTAGGTGAGTATTTCCACCCTCACCCTGTCTCAGACGGAGGTCCCATCTAATTCTAGAGTGGGAGCATTAGGGAACTTGCCTCACCTTGGTCAGCCTTCCTTTTGGAGAAATAATCAGCACCCTTAGACCCTACTGCTATCTTCACAACACATTCTTTTCATGGAAAGAGGCTGGCATAGAGTTGTTTAGGAATAGGAGCTGAGGTTGGCTATACTTCCCTTGGATAAAGCTGGAAAGTGGGAAGAGATGGAGTGGTTATGCTTGGAGGCAGTGTTTACATCAGGGCTGGTGGGTTCTCTCTGCACAGTGCCAGGCCTCACGCTCATGTAATTAGGCTCCTAACGCCACTTTCTACTGACAAGGGTGAGGCTGCTGCCGAGTCACTTGAGATGAAATTAGGTCACCTGCCATAATTCCTGTGGGACTGAGGTAGAAAGGTGCTTACTATACACCTTACCCTACTTTAACCTCCAACTGGATCTGATCCCACATCCCAGCTGGAGGGAGGAGAGGAAGCCTCTCTGGGCCACTCTCATCTCCTTGGGGTGGGGATCTGCCCAAAGATGCCTCCCTTAACCTAGAGTTTCTTAATGGAGGTCAAAGTGAGCCTTTTACCATTTTTGTAGTCCAATTTGTAGAACAAGGGGGAGACAGTGACCCTAAAACCCTCCTAGTGTGGGAGAGATGAGAGAGGCCCCATTTGTCATTCTGAACGTGGAGGAAGGAATGGATGATTGTTTGTCTTCTCTTAGAGAGTCATGATCTCTGGTTGATGGCTCTTCTCTGAGAAGGGAAATAAGAAGAGCTGTCCAGAGACTGAGTGAGCAAGGGAGGAGAGGGAGAGAAAGGAAAGTTATCTTGAGTGAGTGCATGCCCATACACTCAAGTGTTTAACTTAGGATGCAATTGAGGAGGAAATGGAAAGAGAGGAATTAGAGCAAGTGGGAAGATGTCCCAAGGGGGGGTGGTGAGGGAGGCAGAATGTGGACAAAAGGCTGCCCGAAGAGGTAGTGAAAAACTGCTGTAAGAGAAAAGAAAGAGAGAAGCAGGGGATGGAGGGAGGAACAGGGGCAGCGGGGGATGGGGGGCGTTGGGCTGGGGACTGGGAGGAAGTGTCTGCCCGCTGTGTCCCAGATGCTGGGACACCACTCATCCTGTGAGCCAGCACTTAAACCTGGAGCCAATACATGTGCAAGAAAAGAATTCCTTTTGTTGCGCTTTCCTTATGTTTTTGAAACAGGAATAACAACCGAGAAAGAAACACAGAAAAAAGAAAAGAGAGACAGGCAAAAAAGTCTGTCATGGAGGTATGAAAATTCAGTCAACACCCAGCATTCCTAGCAGTTCAGGAGCAAGCACAGATCTTATTATCTATGTGGCTATTTCGGTCACCTTGAGGGGGCCTCAGAGCTGTGTCCACCACTGCCCAGGCTCTGGGACACAGCCAGCACATGGGATCCACTGGCCTGGCCCTGCAGTGGGTAGGGGAAGACAGGGTGACCGTGGGAAGTTTCAGCACAGGGAGGTTTCAGGCTTTACCCAGTAGGTTTTTATGCTTCATAGACTGATATCCTGAGGTGCTGGATATAATAATAAATAAACTTGTGATTTGAGCATTTAAACTCAACCATGTTCCCTTCAGTATGTGGATATGGATCAGTCTACCTCTCAGTGACATTCAACATAGCTCCTTCCCTCCCTCTTGAAGCTCCTGGCTTCAGGGCCATCACATCATCCTGTTTCTTTCCATTTTTCTGGTTGCTTCTTCTCCTTCGAGCCCTCATTTCTTCTCATACGCTCTTTCCCTTGGGAATGCTGTTGAAAGTCCCTTGACTATATGCTGATGATTCTATTTTATATTTCTAGCCCAGAACTCTCTTCTGAGCTCCAGGCATGTATAGCTAATTACCTACCACCAGCACGGTTGCTAAATACCTCAGATTAACAAGCCTTAAACAGAAGTATTGATCTTCCTGCTGTCCTGTTTTCTAGCCCCCCATCCTAGTACAAGAGCCCCACCAACTATTTAGTTGCGGGGCGGGAGCCAAAAACCTCCTTTTCATCCTTGTTTCCTCCTACTCCTTCACCATGTATGGCTATCACCATGTATGCCAAGTCCCGTGGATGCTCCCTGCAAAATGGGTCCCAGTCCCCAGGTCTCTGTCTATGCTACAGTGACTTTGGTCCAGTAACTGTCTCCTTTCCCGGCTTACAGCAGGGACCTCCTGACTGCCAGTCCAGTTTTCTCTCTTGTGCCTCTTCAGTCCACTGTCTACTCTGCAGCCAGAATGATATTTAACAATGCACATCTCCGTGTCACTTCCCTTTTCAAATGCTGTATTGGGTTCCTTTGCACTTGAAATATAGACAAAATTCTGTAATGGCACATGATCTGCAAGGCATATGGCCTCTGCTAGCATTTCTAGCCTTGCTGGCGCTTGCTTTGTGTGCTGTGGCCATGCTGGTCTTTGTTAGAATCACAGACTTCCCACATCACCATCCTCAGAAAGTTTGATATGGAATTTCTTCCTTCAGTAGCCTCCTTGCTTTTTGGTTAAACTTCTACTTATCTTTTAGATCCTACTTTACTTTATTTATTTTTTTAAGTTTGTTTATTTTGAGAGAGAGAGAGAGTGGAGGAGGGGCAGAGAGGGAGACGGAAACAGAGAACCTCAAAGCTGGCTCTGCACTGTCAGTGCAAAACAGAGCTCAAACTCACAAACCGCGAGATCACGACCTGAGCTGAAATCAAGAGTCAGACGCTTAACCAACTGAGCCACCCAGGTGCCCCTAGACCCCAGTTTAAAGGGCATACCGTGAGGAAAATCTTTTCTGAACATTAGCCCTAAACAAAGCTCTCCCAGGAAATCATACTCATGGCTCTATTTTCCTTTGGAGCACTTATACCATCATTATATTATTCCAGTTATTTGTGTAATGTTTTTTTTTAGCATTTGTTTATTTTTGAGAGAGAGAAGGAGAGACAGAAAGAGAGAGTGCGGGGAAGGGGCAGAGAGAAAGAGGGAGACAGAGGATCCCAATCTGGCTGTGTGCTGACAGCAGAAAGCTGGATGCCGGGCTTAAACTCATGAACCATGAGATCATGACCTAAGCCTAGGTTGGAGGCTTAACTGACTGAGCCACTCAGGCACCCCTGTGTAATGTTTTATGTAATACCATCCCTGCTACTAATCGTAAGCCCCATTACAGCTGGCTGTGTCTGTCCTGTTCACTGTGGTGTCTGGGATATGCCACTCCATTGTAGAAACTGAACACGTGAATGAATTTGTCTTGAATACCTCTGTTCAAGGTGATTTGATTCAAGTGCCTTGGGGGCACTTTCCTTGATTCAAGTGCCTCCCACAGGGTTGGGGAGGAGCAGGACATTCAGAAAGGTGTAACAAAGAGCCCTTGGCCTTAAGGCCCCTTCCTACCTAGTCCTATTCTGTTTTGTGTTATATTATCAGCTTGTGTTCACATGCATGTTTTCTCCCAAATAGACCTTATATACTTCTTGAGTACTCTGTCTTCCACTTGGTGGGCACACATACAGTGGGTTTTATTTTCTTGAATCTCGAGTATACATAGATACCTCCCAGCCCCTGTCTTGCTGGATGCATCTTCCTCCCCTTCAACACTAGCCTGTATCTGTGGGATTTCAGTTCATCCTGTAGCCCAAACTGCCTGCATTATGACAACCTAATAGCTGCGTGTTCTCTGCCATGGCTCTTATTCTCTAGAAGCTTCAGCTCTCTGCAAAATGCGAATGAGATTATTAATGGTAATAATACCTTGTCTATCTTTCAGGGTTGTTGTGAGGAAAAGATGAGTTCATTTATGTCAAATACTTTGAAAACCGTAAAGCTCCATAAGAGTGTTGGAATTAAGTAAGAATGTTGGGGAGTGACGAGAGATGAGCAATCACTCTTAACTGCAGCGCAAAAGAAAGTTTCTTGGAGGAGGTGGGATTTGGAATGAGGCTGGAAAGATGGTGTTTCAGGCAGATCCTGATGGGGAACAGAAAACAGCTTCGGCTGGGATTTGAAGAGTATTTACCAGAGGGAGTATTTAAGATATGTGGACAGGGCCAACAAGGAGTGTTTAGATCCCAGGGACCAGCTACCGTGGGACATAATTTCCATTCCTTCCTGAGTCTGAAGGAGCCAGGGAGGACAGGGGGTTGTCAGAGCCCCAGTGAGATCTGGGAGCAGGAAGATGGACTGCCAGACTGTGATCACAGAGGGACCTTGCTTCAGGCAACAGAATTGTTGCCCTGAAGCTGGGGGGAGCTGGGAAAGACCTAAATCCAACCTTCTCTTGCTGCAGGTGCCTCCTGTGAGAAGCAACAGGGCCAAGGAGCCAGGTGAGGAAGTTTGAAGGGGCTACCCTCTCAGGGCACAGGGAAGGGCTGAACATAGATGGGGGAGGGGGAACACAGATGGGTATAGTTGGTGAAGATAGGAACAAAGAACAGTGAGGATGTCCAGGTGAGGATAATGATGTGAGAAAAGCCAAAAGGCTGGAAGTTATTTAGGGGGCAGCTGAAGAAACCAATGGAAAATAGGGTCTAAGAAGTAGGTAACCTCCGCCAAGCCATGAAAAGCTGTTGTCAGACTTGGAAGTTTGGGTTTTATCCTACTGACAACAGAAGTTATGGAAGATGTTTCAACAGAGAAGATCCATTATGAAAACTGTGTGTGGAGAAATGTTTCAGGCAGAGGTATGTGGGTCAGGTTGAGAGAAGCAAGGAATGTCTGGAAGGTTGTTGTATTAGGTGCTGTTGTAAGGAGACAGGGGACCCAGACTGAATGGTGGCCGCGTGAGGATGGAAAGTGCTACATGGACATGAGGAACCATTGGGAACGGGTGAGATTTGGATGTGGAGGCTGTCAACCAGTGGGTGTGTCCATAGGACACCCCGGGGCACAGAGAGGCCCCCAATCCTGGCATTTCTGGGTAGGATCCCTTTGCTTGCCCCTTTATGTTCCTCCCATCTCTTCCACTCCCATACCAGGGGTCTTTGTGACCAGAGCTTTTCTCTTCTTTTCCTTGGGGCATCGCTGCTACAGCTGCCTGCCATCTTGTTTCTGGGGGCTCCTTCCACATCCCTGATCACACTTTATTACCATAAGACTCAGGACTCATGGTCCGAGGCTTCTGAGCCTGCGGGGCTGAGGCAGTCGTGTCTCCTGACTGTATTCCAAAACTTCTGCAGCAGCCTGGACCAGGCCTGCGATTTGGGATTCCAAGGAGACAGCCACACCCAGAGGTGGGCCCCCAGGGTGTGGGAAGCTCAGGAAGAAGAAATGAAGAGGGAATATTTTCCCCTGGCTTTTTCCTTAGCACCTTGAAAGGCTGCTTTACCAAGCAGGGCCACTTCCTGCCCATCTATCTGGCGCCATTCCTTTATTTTAATGCTAGTTCTTATTTAACATCCACTAAGCACAAAAGGCACATCAGGGCCACATGGAAACAAAGTGAAATACTGGAGGTGCTCCTTGGGTTTAGGCCTGAAATAAGACAAACAAGAAAGTAAAACATAACCCCAGGAGATGAGGGCCCCGGAGAAAGAAGGGCAGTGGGGCTTGCTTTCTTGTTTTCAGGCTGGCAGTGTCCTTCTATTCTCCTTTCCTTAAAACCTCTTATTTGAGAAATGTTTGTATTTTATTTGTTTCTTTCGTTTTTGTCAATGGTAACTGGAGACAAGATGTTTGGAAGTGATGAATTTTGAGAGGGGTTGTCAAACAGAAAACAGGCAGGTGTGATGGGGAAGCGTTAGGAATGATAGCCCCACATGGGACAGAAAAGAGAGAAACAGAGTGGGCAAATGAACAGGGCACACCAGACACAGTGTGGTAGAAGGGGCTCTGGGACAGGATGGGGAGTCAGTGAGGCCTTTGCCTAAGAACTTGTGTGCAAGTTATAAGAAAATTGCTAAATGATCCAAAAGAAATCATAATCATGTATTCATTATGTCATTAAGCACTATGGTTTAGTTCCTTTGTGTATTATCTCCTTTAATTCTCACCGCAGTTTTGTGAGATAGAACTACTATTAGCTTTAGGTTGTAGATAACAAAACTGAGTCTGAAAGTGAGTATCTTGCCTAAGGTCACACAGCTGGTAAGTGGCATAAATGGATCTCAAACTCAAGTGGGCGAAGCCAGCATTGTCGAGGGATTGTTCCACCTGGATGTGGTTCCTTAGCGAGAACTCCTAATTGGTCTTAGATGGAGTTAAAGAAGAGTTAGTAGGACAGAGCACATCTCCGCCCTTATCACAACCACCTCCCATGTGCTTGGAGCTGGCCCAGAGATTCCAGCACAAGTGTTCATTAGATGGATGGTCAGGAAAGGTTGGGAAAAGCCCCATCAGTTTGGTGGGTAGAAAGCATCTTCCTGACCTGTAACAGATCTTCTTACTCTAAAATCCCTGATAGTCTACTCCCCATATTGTACAAGAAAAGGGGAGCAAGCCTTTAGCGCCAGGGCTACATAGAGGGTCTGTGGCTTGAGCAGACTTCCTGAAGACCAGCCCATTCACAGGGGGGCCTGGGTGGCTCAGTCGGTTAAGCATCTGACTTTGGCTCAGGTCATGATCTCACGGTTTCTGAGTTCGAGCCCCATGTCAGGCTCTGTGCAGACAGCTCAGAGCCTGGAGCCTCCTTCGGATTCTGTGTCTCCTTCGCTCTCTCTGCCCCTCCCCCACTAGTGCTCTTTCTCTCTCAGAAATAAAATAAATATTTTTAAAAAAAGACCATCCCTTTCACAGTACCTACACATAATTTTTCCAGCCATTCCTCTCACTCCTATCCCAAATCATAGATAAGTGACCTAAGCAAATAAAGTTGAGAGGTCTCCTTCCAAACGTGTCTTTAGGTAATTAGGGTTGTACTGAATATATATGAGGATTTGTTGGGAAATCCCAAGAACATTTCTTTTTCTATAGCACTTTCTACTTTGCCTATTTTAAAAAAGACAGCCAGCCTCAGAGTAGAGTATTGTGTACCTTTGGATTTTAAGCTTGATGTGCCAAATATCCTTAATCATTTTTGGAATAGAGCAAAACATTCTGGTGCAAACATTGTTTCTCACACTCAAATCACTGAAAGAGTTGAAAGCAGTCCTTGTGAACTTGATCATCTAAAGGTCTTATTTGCAAAGACACATCCTTTGGTAACTCTGTCAACACTGGTGTTCTGAGGCTCAAGAAAGCCCTGTTTTGTGGTGAGCTATGGAAAATGGCTATTGAACTTTTACGATACACTAGGCACTGTGTTGACGTCTTTAAATCTATTATTCCCAACTCTTAAAACAACTACAATGTAACATCATTACCATTTTTTAGATGAGGGAGCTGAAATTTAGAAAAATTAATAACTTACCAAGGTCACATAGTAGTAAGTCTATCTGAGGATTCTTTGGTCCATCCCCTTAACCTCCACCCCAGTATGAAAGACCTGCCTCCTGCTGCATAGTAGTTCCTGGGGAATAGTTCACATGCTAAATCCATTTCCATGGTCATGAGCATCAGAGCCAGACCTTGAAAGAATGGTAAAGTGTGTCTTCTAGCTGCGAACCTTCCTTTCCTTTCCCATATAGACCTTTTGTAAAACTCCCCACTCCCCTCACCATGGTCAGCACAGTTTTGTCACTCAGTGCCTCTCCTATCAAATTTTATTCATTCATTCATTCCATCAAGTGATACTTGTTAAATGCTCACTGTACTGGGTACCATTGTGGGCATTGCTCTAAGGAAACGTACTCATTTTAGTTGCTTACACTTTTGCTTGATTTTAAGTCCATCTTCTCTCTTGGAAAAAAGTTCATACTAAGCACTTACTTCTAATCAGAGAATGGAAGACCTGGTCAGTTATCAGCAGGCACATGGTGAGGTGTTCTGGGCAGGTGCACCTCTGCTGTCAAGCCAGACAGCAGCCTTCATTCCTCAAGGATAAGATGAGGAGGGCACCTGTTGGGAGGAGCACTGGGTCTTGTATGGAAACCAATTTGACAATAAATTTCATATTAAAAAAGATAGGTTTGAGGTGCACAGAGGTTTCAAGCATGATTTGGATGTACCTGCAGAGGCTCTATCTCACTTGGTGATTTGTAGATTCAATCAGCAATCATCACCCCCCCCCCACCCCGCCCCATCCCAGTATTGGCAGCTGGGGAGAACCAGTGGTGTCATGTTTACTGCCATGATTATTCTAATGTATTAAAAGCCACAACATTGTGGTTGTGCAACTGTGTCATTAGTAGGTTTTTCATTGCCAGTTGGCTCATGTTACAATTCTTAAGTGAGGACCACCATATCTAGTCATTCTGGAATGTACCCAACTCTCTCTGTTACCCTTGGTAAAATTTTAGCTATGGAAAAACTGTTCTTTATTGCATACAGGAGGTAAAATAAGGTATCCTCTAAAAACACAAAAATAAGAGACGATCTCCTTCTGAACATCAGTGTGCAAAGCTAAGAGTAGAAATTGCTAAATCATGTTCCAGTCTCCTGCCCAGGACAAATCACAATACTGTTGGTCAATTAACATACCTGAACAAAATGTGGCCCTCAGAGGTGTGCTGGCCACCTGCAGAAGCAAGGGAAAGAAGAAGCCTGGAGAGAAGCATAAGTAGGACCCATCCCAGCATCTGTAAGGCAGGAGGTGCTCTGCCTAAGGAATAGATTTCCAGATCTATCTGGGGCTTCTACTCTCCTGGAGGGAAGTGGTTAATGCCACGAACCTTTCTAATCATGTGACTCAACTTGTTCTGAGAAATATTTCGATTAGAAATTGAAATTAGAAAAATTTCAATTAGAAATTAGCTTCACAGGTAGCTTCTCTGTAGGACAGTGATGGGTTAACCTGAGCTCATGTGGGCCATGGTTCTTTTATAGTTCTGTCATTGTAAAGTTTGCTGATGCTGAGTCTGACCTGAGAAATCAATTCTTGAGGTGAATGAATCATGTTTGTAAGTAACCCATGCTCAGGTCCAGACTCTGGAGTATATGGAGTTTCCTCGGGGAAGTTTACCACTGGGGGCCTCCTAAAAGTCTGTCTGACTCCCAAGCAATATCCCTTGGCACTGTCTCTTTCTGGTTTGATGCCACCAGCTTCTAGACCTTCTTTAGTAGCAGTTATTTGGGACACTCCCATGGAATGTAGACATGTGCACACACATGCACGCACACACGCAAATTACATTTAAAATGGTCTTTCCTTCTTAGCTACTATGATCTACAATGCCAAGCAAGATACACCCCTCCATTCACTTGTTGAGTATACACAAAACTGTCAGGTTGATTGAGGAACTTTTCCCACCTCAAGGTCAAGAAGGCCTTATTTCCTAGAAGTTTTACTTAAGGTTTATTTTTCACATTTAGTTTTCAGTGCACTCAGAATTGATTTTTATGTATGTTGCACATGGGAGTTAAGATTCATTATTTTCCAGGGGTGCCTGGGTGGCTTAGTCAGTTAAGTGTCTGACTCTCGATTTTAGCTCAGGTCATGATCTCATAGCTCGTGAGTTTGAGCCCTGCATCAGACTCCATGCTACTGACATTATAGAGCCTGCTTGGGATTCTCTCTCTCTCTCTCTCTCTCTCTCTCTCCCCCCCCTTCCTCTCTCCCTCTCTCTCTCTCTTCCCCTTCCCTGCTCATGTGCTCTGTCTCTCAAAATAAATAAATAAACTTAAAAAAATCATTTTTTTATATGAACAGCCAATTGACCCAACACTATTTATTGAAAACGCTATTTATCATACCACTTTTATCATAAATGGAGTGACTATATGTGTATGAGTCTGTTTCTGGATAATCTGTCCTGTTGTATTGTGTCTCTTTGCACCAAACACCACCATTTCTTAATAATTATAGCTTTATAATGTATTTTGATGGGGGATAATGTAATTCCTCTAAATTTGTTCTTTTTCAGATTTGTCTTGGCTATTAATTTTTCTCCTAATATTTCCATGTATATATTTGAGAATTAACTTGTCAATTTCCATCACAAAAATTCCTGCTAGAACTGTTTTGAATCTGTAGATTTTGGAGGAGAATCAACATCTTTATAATACAGGGCCATCCCATTCATGCACTAGTATATCCCTCTATATATCATATCTACTTTTTCTCAGTAATGTTTTATAGCATGCTATGTAGAAGTCTGATGTATCTTTTCTTAATCAATGTTTTTAATGTTATAATTGCATTATTTTTAATAATAATAATAAAAGCTTTCTATCACTTATGTATTATAATAGTATATCTGAAACCCTTTTGGATTTTCTACATATGTAATCATGCCAGGTGCAAATAATGATAGTTTTATTTCTTCCTTTCCAATCCTTATACCATTATTTTTCTTGTCTTATTGCAGTGGCTAGGACCTCTACTACAAATTAAATCAGTGGTAAAAATGAATGTTCCTATTTACAGTCTCATTGAAAAAGCTTTCAATATTTTCTCATTCAATATGTTGTAGGTTTTTCACATATATTGTTTTTTACGCTAAGAAAGTTTTCTTCTGTCCCTAAATTGATAAATTTTTTTTAATCATGAATAGAGATTAAACTTTCTTAAATTCATTTTCTCATATTTATTGCATTGATCATATTATTTTTTGCCCATATTTTAATATAATGAATTACACTGATTTTGCTAGTGTTAAACTTTCAATGCTTGATTAATACCAACTTTATTGTGCTATGCTTTTTCCAGATCACTGGGTTTGATTTGTTATATTCTGGTTTCGAATTGTATTCTTTATGTTTATAATAGAATTGACCTGTAATTTTCCTTTTCTTGAAATGTCCTAGTTAGATTTTGATATCAAGTTTGGTTTCTCTCCTGAAACAAGATATGTTCCTTCTTTATTCTTTGAAAGAATTTCTAAGATTGAAGGATTAGGGTTATTTCTCCCCTTAGTATTCACCCATGAAGTCATCTGGGCTTGGTGGGTTTTTTTAAAGCTTTATTTTGTTTTTATCCAACTTAAAAGTTTATTTAACAATGGAAAATTAATTAATGGAATTCACTGTATTGAAAGAATGAAGGAGAAAAATTGTGATCAATGCCAACATCAATATAGAAAAAATTTAATAAGGTTCAAGTTTTGTTTTTGTGGTTTTTTTAAGTACAGATTTAATTTCTTTTCTAGACATCAAACTTTTGAGTTTTCCTGCTTCTTGTGTTGGTTATTTTAAGTTGTAGTTAAAAAATTATTTATGCATTGCATCTTAATTTTAAAATTTAGTTGCATAAAGTTGTTAATTATTATCTTATTTGATGCTCATAGGATCTGCAGTAATGTCCTCTTGTTTTCATTCCTGATATTAGTAATCTCTGCCTTTTCTTCTCTTTTATTTTTTATCAGTCTTGATAGAGTTTTGTGAAACTTTTTATCCTTCTCAGAGAACCAATTCTTGATTTTGTTGATTTTATGCATTGCAGATTTATTTTTAAGTTTATTATTTTGTTCTTATTTTGGAGGTTTTAATACGCTATTGTATTCCCAACCTTTCTATGTATCTCTATGTCTAAGGGGTGTTTTTTACAGCGATTTTTGTCTTTTAATTGGCACTTTTAAATTTTTTTTTTTCAACGTTTATTTATTTTTGGGACAGAGAGAGACAGAGCATGAATGGGGGAGGGGCAGAGAGAGAGGGAGACACAGAATCAGAAACAGGCTCCAGGCTCCGAGCCATCAGCCCAGAGCCTGATGCGGGGCTCGAACTCACGGACCGCGAGATCGTGACCTGGCTGAAGTCGGACGCTTAACCAACTGCGCCACCCAGGCGCCCCTTAATTGGCACTTTTAGTGTCTGTTTTGTTCATGGTGGTAAGTTGTACCTGGAATAGTACTTAGCATATCCTAAGTGTTTCGCCAGAAAATACTGAGCGAATGAGCACCTAGGTCTTTGTGAAGAGCATGCGTTGGGACAGAGATAGTCAGGGATCTGAGTTTGTCTAACCACAAATGAATTGGTGGAATTCCTTTGGGCACCTTTGTTCTGTGTTTAGTTGCTTCTCTGACTCTCTGACTGTGATTTAGCCAGCTTTCTTGCTTATCTGCTTTATACCAGTGCCCCCATCAAGGACTTGTGTTTCCCTTCCTCCCCACCCCATCACTCACAATTATAACAGTTAGAGGTGCTGCCGGCTTAAGTATATAACATATTCTTTGCCAACATTCTCATCAGCCCCTCCTTGTCAGTGTTCTTCCGAGGAAAGATTGCCTCCCACACCTCTCTCCATTACAAAAGAGCCCAAATGACTCTGGGTATTTTAAGGGGCACAACGTTGTGACAGTGACAGAGTGATGTGGTATTAGCACAGTGACTCCATTGGAAGTACCATTAGGACTTTTCATGTCATCTGGGTGACTGCTGCTTTGTCCACATTTAGCTGGGTGAGCCCCAGAGCTGAGGGAGTTTATTTTCAGTGTGGGAAGAAAAGCTTCTTGGATCTGCATGGCAGCTCCTTTTTTTTTTTTTTTAAGACTCTAAACTCAGCATGGCTTTTCCTCCCTGCCTTGTCTCTGAAGCCTAAAGCTGCAGACAATGAGTCCCCGTATGACATTTAATTTGCCTACAATGTTGTTTTGAATGTTAAAGATAAACTAAGTATGAATTGGCTATATGTCTATGTTTATGTGGTTATGTGAGACAGGGGAACTCTGTGAACCAGAAACATTATTAGGAAAGGTAGGAAGATGCCAGAGAGGGGATGACGGTGGGCATGCCAGATGAGATTCACGGTGGTAGAAGGGACATCAGAAGATCATCTGGTTGAGTCCTCTGTCTTTGGGTAGGTAAAGCATCCTTGTTCATATTTTATAGATAACACAACTGATATCCAGAGACATTCCATTACTTGATAAAAAAATGAAAATTGGATTCTGCTAGATTGCAAATTTCAGGGGTCAAAGACTATTTGCCATGATCAATGTTGTATCCCCACACCTATTTCAGTAACTAGCACATAAGTGCTCAACAAATGTTTGTTGAATGAACACCAAATACATAGCTACTGCTAGTAAAAATTGCTTCAAGGTTACTCTTTAACATGTTCTTCAGAGTACTTGCCTAATCTGGTTCTGAAGTCCTTACTGCAAGATTATGAAATTTTTTGATTCAATAGATAAACAGTTATAACAGGTAAAATAAGTGGATTTCAGTTTATTCAATTAGGTTTATTCATATAACAAATTTTTAGCAAGCATCTATTATGTATTATGCACTGATCTAGGCAATGGGGGTACAGCAGGGAGCAAAACAACCCAAATACCTGCATTCATGGAACTTATATTCTAAATAATGTAAAAGCTAAATAAATAAATGATATACATAGTATTATAGAAAGGGATATAATCCTTTGGGATATGGGCAGGTTTGGTAGAAGGGTCTGGTAATGTGATTTTCTAAAAGGCCTCAGAGAGAAGTTGACTTTTGGATAAGGCCTGAAGAAAGTAGAGATTCAGACCTATGCATACCTAGGTAAACAAGCATTTTGAGAAGGAATAGCACATGTGAAAGCCCTGAGGTAGAAGTAGATCTAGAGAGGTCAAGGAAGAGCTAAGGGGAAAGTGTGGGTGGAACTTATCAACAGGAGGCAGTAATAGAAGATGAGGTCAGCTATGGGAGTCAGAACATGTGGGATCCTATAGGTCATGATGAGGCTTTGAGGGGTGAGACAGGAAGCCTTTGGAGAAGGCAGTGGTGTGATTCACCTTCTACTTTAACAGAGTCAGTCTCTCTGCCGTGTTGAGAGTAGACTGGAAGAGGACAGTGGTGAAAGCAGGAAGACCCAGGTAGGAGGCTATTGCGATAGTCCAAGTAAGAGATGATGGCGACTTGGACCAGGATTGAAGCAGTATGGGTGATGAGGAGCAAAATCCTGAAGGTTCTGAAGGAAAGTTTGATAGATTTATTGACGGGCGGAAATTGGATATGAGAGATAAAGAGAAGTCAAGAATGATTTGAAGGTTTTTGTCTTGAACAACTAGTAGGATTGTATTGTAAGGGGAATATCAGGAACTCAGATTTAGATACATTAAGTTTGAGATAGATATTGGTCATCCACAGAGGAACTTGACTAGGTAGCTGGATATCTGACTCTGAACTTCAGAGAAAAGATTTGTGATAAACATAATATTTCTGGGCTATTATAACATATAAATGACTTTATTATTTTGTATTTTATTTATATTATGTTATGATTATATCATCATTGTAGCATATACATGGCCATTAAAGTTAGATGGGAGCAAAGCTGTTATGCATTCCATTTGGATATGGCCCAGATAGGTTTTATTTTTTTTCTTTTTTATAAATTTGTTTAATGTTTGTTTATTTTGAGGGAGTGAGAGACAGAATGTGAGCAGGGGAGGGGCAGAGAAAGAGGGAGATACAGAATCCAAAGGCTCCAGGCTCCGAGCTGTCAGCACAGAGCCCAATGAGGGGCCCGAACTCACGAAACGTGAGATCATGACCTGAGCCGAAGTCAGACGCCTAACCGACTGAGCCACCCAGGCGCCCCTAGATAGGTTTTCTTGTTTGAAGGAGAGGGCACTGAATTGTTTCAGGGCCACGAGCCAGGCTAGCTGTATAGTATAGTACAAGTATGTGTTAACCTTACAGGTTAGCCTCATGAGAGTAGGGGAATAGATCAGCATAAGCCAGCCTCGCTACTGGGAAAGCAGCCTCATGTGGTGAGTCAGCCGTCATCGACGTCCTTTCTGTGAAGGGGAGCACATCCTGATTGCTGTGACAGATATGCAGATACAACTCACCTGGATAATGTCATTTCACCATGCTGACACCCCCTCATCCACATGTTGAGACATGGGCTGACATGTGCAATTGAATTCATTTCTTATTTTTCTTAGGGTTCATTCATCTCAAGGTGAGACTTTGAAATAGAGCTGACAAATGGGCCAGAGTAAACACAGATCAAAGCATACTAGGACTGGTGAACACTGCCTGTTAAACTGGGAAGACAGCTTCTCCCAATTTATTGTCAGAAGGCATTTCCTTCAAAGGAGTCCCACATGGGTTGCACTGCAGTCAGCAATGTGGTGGGCACTGGGGGTGCAAAGAGGTAAAAGGCTTAGAGGGCCCTCTTAAGGGACTTATTATCTAATGGACTTATATGAAAGTTCAAATAATAAATAATGCAAGATGGAGGGTGCTAGAAGGCAAGGGCACAGCAAAGGCAGTGTGTGCCATGAGGAACACAGATAAGAGAGAGGCTCCTGAGTGCCATGGAGTCAGAAAAGGCTTATTTCCACAGGATATGAGGCTTGAGCTGGTCTTTGAGGAGTGGAGGCTCTTAAGTAAGAGAAGGAGGAGAAAGCCTCCCATATGTGGTTGTGCAGGCAGTACATAACAACTCTAAATAGCACCATATATATACTAATCATGTGCATAGTCAGTGACCCCAAGACAGAGAGACACTCCAGGAGGTAAGAAGCAGCATGAACAAAAACAAAAAGGCAGAATTGGGTATGATCTGGTGATTTTTTTGATGGTTATCAAACACCCATCTACTTATTCAGCAAGTACTTATTGTCTGGCATCAACGAGCAGGCCACATTGACCATAGCAGAAGATCTGTGTAGGAAGGTAGTGACAAATAATGTGTGCTTGGTGTGCTATATTATGTGAGGCCTTGAATGTCAAACTAAGGAGTTAAGTACTTTATGCTATGGGCAGTTAGCTGACAAAATCTTTTTGCACAAGAGATTGAATGTTTTAAAAATAATGTGCTAGAAAGCTGTCTTGGTAGCACCGTGCTCTCTGGCTTGGGTTATGAGGTAACTCACGGTAGAGAAGTGAAGAAAGGCCATAGGCTAGGAGAAGAGTTGAGAGTCCTAGTATGCTAGTTACGGTTAATGGAAAGACATGGAACCATGGGGTTGATTGTGTATTAGCCAAAGAGGTGCTTGTTAAGTGTTTACACTGCTTGAGTCCACAGTTCTCTAATACATATAAAGGGGAGACTGGAAAAAATTGAACATATGGGTCTCTCTCTCTCAGTTGCTCAAAGTCTAATTGAATATAAAATGCATGTCCACGTTGCAAGTCAATCTGTCAGTAAGAGAGGACAGAACTTAGATAAGCAGAAGTTGTAGTAAGTAAATTTAATAATTGCCAGAGCAACTAGTATTTATGGAGCTCCTTAATGACTTAAAACATGACCATGTATTATTACACTTGATTCTCACTACAACCTTACGAGATTGGTATCATCATCCCCATCTTACAGTAAGGAAAGCAGAATGCTGAGAGGCTGAAGAACCAATTTTGTCACCCAGCTTGTGAGTGGCAGGACATATCTCAAGCTCTTAACTGATAGTTCCAGAAATTATGCTTTCCTACTCTTATGTTGTCTTGTGCTGCATTTTGTGTATCTCTTCTGTAGCCATGGGAGACCCTGGAGCAAGTGTTGGTAGTGTGAGAAGGGGAAGGGGACATTTTCCACTACTAGCTCTATGGGGTGGGGTGGTCCCCCCCCCTGCCAGAGCCTTTGCCTGTGCCAAGTGGTCTCATCTACTCACAGAGACAGCTTTGTCAGCTGTGGTGAGGATCATGCTCAGGCCCACCATGAGTATATGCTTTTCTCAAGATGCATACAGGACCCTGCTGATCTAAGACAGTCAGTACAGGACCTCTCACTGCTCAGAATTCCCTTAGACTAATTATATAGTGTCCTTGAGTCACAGAGCCACTACTCCTTTCTCCTGGGTATGTTTGGTTGACAAGGACTCCACCAACTCTCCTTGGCACAGATCCATCAGAACTGTCTCATGTCTGTTTCCATTCTCAAGTTATGCTTGGCATATCCAAGGTAAGACCCTCTGTTTCCTTCCCCCCAAGAGTCTTCTTCCACAGTGTCTTGGAAAGCCAGCTCTTGGCTCAGTAGAGGGCTATTCTCTTTCAAGGAGTCAAGGCTCTTTCATTATTGAGCCATCCTTGATTATGAGGGCAATGTTAGAGTAACTGATAGCTGTGTTCGTTTGCTAGAGAAGCCAAAAATTACCACAGGCTGTGTGGCTTAAACAACAGAAAATTTATCTTCTCACCCTTCTAAAAGCTAAAAGTCCAAGATGAAGGTGTTGGTAGATTTGGTTTCTCCTGAGACTTCCGTCCTTGGCTTGCAGATGGCCACCTTCTCGTTGCATCCTCAGTGTGTATGTACATACCTGGTGTCCCTTCATGTGTCCATAGGAAGGTTGAATTAGGGCCCATCCTAATGGCCTTATTTTAATATAATCACCTGTCTAAATACATCCTATCTCCAAATATAGTCACATGTGGTCATACTGGGAGTATGAATTTTGGAGGGACACAATTCAGACCGTAAGAGTGGGGAAACTCTCCACACTTCATCTTTCTGTTGTCTCCACTTCCCCCAACACCTTTTCTGGAAGTTCATTTGGGCTGGATCCAGAGGATAAAGGGTGAAATCTGAAGTGGTTGCTTAAAAACTACACAGTAAGTTCCTTAAGGACAAGGACTACACCTTAAATGATTTTTTCTGCCAGAGTTTAACAAAGAGTAGACACAGAGTAGGTTCCCAAATGTTTGCTGAATGATTAAGTGATTAGGGGATTTGTCTGAAGCAGGAGTATAAATTTATAAATTTCTGTTTAATCAAATACAGTGCTTAAGACTTGTATAGATTTTGTAGATTATAAATTAAAACATATCAAAATGCAATAAAATACCTTTTAAATTCAAATAATACAAAACGAATCTCATCTTTCTTAGATGTGTGGTATAAAGCAAATGATGCAAAGCTAGAAAGTTTTGCTTCCTGCTCTACTCCTCATGGGCTTTTGGATCTTGGGGGATTAGTCTCTCTCAGGATCTTTTATCATCAACAAAACCAGGGATGGAATCTCAGATGACAACTAGGCTTCACATTGCATGCAGTTTTTAGTCAGTGGACACAGTTGTCTGGAAAAAGATTCTGAGGTCATGTGTAAACTCATCTTTGAAGAGTAGCTTGAATGATTAGCCTTATCTACCAAATGCACAGGAGAGAACAGAGGTGGCATTGATAGAGATGTTCTCTGAGGTCACTCTGAGAAATAAAGTTCTATGAATTTATGATTCAGAGAAGGCCCTTCAGAAACTTGCTGGGCCCAAAGTCATCACCAAGAACATCTGCTTGCATTGTACTGTTGATATGTAGGAGTGCTCATTGGCAGCGATTTCTGGTCAACCAAATGCTGGGTGAGTACAGAGTATGTGACTTGATCTAAATTCAGGAAAACATGCACAGGGCGTGGGACTTCCATATGTAAATTTATTTAATTGCATTGATGTAAAATGTGCAATTAAGAGGGTAATGAGAGTGGTTATCTCTAGGTGATGATTGTGGGTAATTTTTGTTTTTCTGTTTATGCTTTTCTTTTCATATGTTCATGTATTACTTTTATGACTAGCAGAACAAAATCTTATAAAAATAATTAACATTCTAGCTCTATGGTGAAAGAACAATGAAAAATTTCAAAATTCAGTTCAGTTCTTTCCAACAAACATTATCCGTTTCATTCAGTAAACATTTATTTAGCATTTACAGTGTTACAATAGTACTGTGAGGGTTATAAGTAATTATCATTCAAGATGGATAGCACAGGATAAGATGTTTTACAGAAGAGAAAGCTATTGAACTAGGTCTTATGGGAAGAGTGAGCAATGGATAGAATGTGTAAGGTGGAAATCTCAGTTGAAGGAAATAACACCTGTATCTAAAAAATGTATGTTATCAAGGGACTGTAAAAGGTCAGGTTTAGGTGTATGGCAGGGATCCTATCAGGGAGTAGGGAGAGGTAAGGTTTGACATGCACGTCAAGCCCAGATGGTTGTGCTCATGGTCTCCAGTTGGTGAGCAGGGTGTAGCTTCTGCAGAGCTGTGAGCAGAAGAAGGCCATAACAGAGCTGTAGATTGGAAGAATTGACTGTGGTCACAGAGTAGGTTAGAGGGGACTCATCAGTCCAGCACAGTTGTTCAGGTATGGGGGAATGTTGTCTAGGCATTCCAGAGTTTAGAAAAATGTCTTTCAAGGTGGTAGATACATCTGGGGACATCAAACTTCTTCCACAGTGGTCATAGTTATTAAAAATTAGGGAAAATGAGGTTTCAGCTGTGTCACTAACATGCTTATCCAGTGGGTGAGGCTAAAGGTTGCTAAACTTTTTGGAATCGTGATACAATAATTTCATTGTTTTAGTGTCGTGTCTTGTCAACCCACCTCTGCTTTCTCTGTCTAGCCTTTTTCCACCCCGTTATTGACATTTAGTTCATATTCATTTTAGTACTAAAGTGAACTAAATTATTTCTGTATTATGAAATTCACATTTGAGATCATTTAGACATATTCTGTAATTCTGGAAGCCAGAATCATAAGACTAGTTAAATCATATTCTTTAAAAAAAAAAAATCACACCAAGAAGCTAGATGGAGTGATGAAGTGCTGAGATCTGTGTCCCTTAGATGACTGGCCAAGGTCAATAACCTGCCCCAGGTGAACCCTGCTCTAGGTGAAGAGCTCAGCTGTTCTACTGCAAAAACATGTGTCCAGTTATGATCTTTGAGGGTATTTCAAGAAGCTTTCCTTTTCTTAGATTCTTCAGCAACCCTCAGGAATGGAAACACTTTCAGGGAAAACATGAGACTAATTCAGGAAGTAAATGTCCACAGCAATTACAGAGAAGAAGCAGGGGCTGTATTCCTAAAGAAGGACTCTGTGCAACAAGATTATCTTTCTTCTATTAAAAATTGGAAATCCTTTCTCCTAGGAGTTCATTGGCAGACTTCTTTGTAGTCTTATAGTCAATTTAAAAATATATCGCTTCTGAAAGATGTGAGCTTGAAGTGAATGCTATCACATGAATCATTTTTTTTTATCATAGAAAAGTCTTTTAGGTGGGGTGTTGATGTCAAGATTAACTCAGAGAAAATTGGCTGCAGTTAGGGCTAAATGATAGTGATCATTCCAAAACTCATTAAGAGTCTGAAAAATGAATATTTAGACTTTATCCTTGACCAAAAACCATTTGTCCCAGAGTGAAACATGGTAGCTGGAGAATGGCAGTTCAACAACCTGAAGTGTAGGCGGGCCTTTCTTTATGAACTAGGCATGTTCTTGACATTTTGTGTGTCAATCAGCATTTTGTAAATGGAATCTTTTTTTTTTTTTTTTCATTAACTTACCCTGTAATTTCAGCAATGTTTAACATTCTTTCCTGATTGATGTTGAGTTGGCAGTTAACTGTGAACATTCAGCTTTGGAGTTTAGTGCTTCTTTCTCAATTTCTTGCTCTTTTGCTCTGCTCTCTTTCTTTTAATGACTGCTTGAGGAACAAATACTCTGTCAGGTGTAGTCATAGGTGTTGGGGATATAAATATGCATGACAGGTAAATAATTACCAAACGATAGGTAAGTGCAATACTGGGAAATGCAGGGAGCCCATGATAGCACAGTGTTCCTCTGTCTAAGGAGGTGAGGGAAGTGTAGGTGTCTGAGCTGAGTGCTGAAGGAGATGAAGATTAAGAGGAGGAGCTTGCTTGGGTGACGCCCACCCCAAAATGACCAGGATCAGAGGCCTGGCTGAGATCAATTGGCTGGAAGGACTTTGATGTTGAGTAGTTTCGGCATTGGGACAGGCACTTAGCAGTGGATGGTTTTTGCTTAGCCTTCTACATGGAGTGAATATCGGTGGAAATTTGTTCCCAGTCTTTGTTTCTCTAATGGTTGGGAGGAGTTGTTTTACTGTTATTTCCTCCTAACTTTTCTGTCAAATACACTTGTGGAGTTTCTATAATATGGATTGTGTTGCTTCAAGCTGTAATTCAACCTGTAAGACCAAATCTTAATATTCGTGAAACAGAGCCACCCCAAATAAGATGAAAGGGAAAAGAATATCAATCTTTTCATTTCCAGTAGGAATTTGATTCTGCAACTTTAAGAAATGGTTATATAGGGGCGCCTGGGTGGCGCAGTCGGTTAAGTGTCCGACTTCAGCCAGGTCACGATCTCGCGGTCCGTGAGTTCAAGCCCCGCGTCAGGCTCTGGGCTGATGGCTCAGAGCCTGGAGCCTGTTTCCGATTCTGTGTCTCCCTCTCTCTCTGCCCCTCCCCCATTCATGCTCTGTCTCTCTCTGTCCCAAAAATAAATAAATGTTGAAAAAAAAATTTTTTTAAAAAGAAATGGTTATATAGAAATTACAATTTTTTCAGTGGCAGAGGACACCCACCATAAGTAATGTCAAAAGACAATTGATAGACTGAGAAAAATGACACAAAATAAGCTTCTAACATAACTGATACACAAAGAGTTTCTACAAATTCATAAGAAAAAGACAGTCACCTAGAAAAAAGGACAAAGGATGTGAACAAGAAATTCAAAGAAAAGGAAATCTATATGGCTAATAAACACCTGAAATGATACCAATACTCAGAAAATGCAAATTTCATAGGGTGCATTTTTGTCCATCTGATTGGCCGACATTTAAGGGTCATAACATCCAGTACCTGTGAGCATGTGGAGGAAAAGGCATTGATGAATTTATGGTGGGGAGTATTTGATGGATTGCTACAACCTTTGAGGGAATTAATACTAAAAACAAGTATTCTCTTTGATTGCGTAAGCCCATTGTTGAGACATCCACCTACTGAAATAAAAAGCTGGTTGATAAGGACATAATAGGTAAGAGAGAATATTTCAGCCTTATTTTATAGCACCAAAAACAAAAGCAAATGCCCCTGTGGTGTGTGTATTTTAACGAATTCAATCTATATGTTTGTCCTGGAGGGATATTCCTAATGTGTTTTAAATAAGAAAAGCAAGTTAGAGTAATGTGTATAGTAGGATTCCATTAAAAAATAGCAAAACACTATACATAAGTTTGAATGTGCATGGAGGTGGGTGGGGAAAGTGTACACATCAGGCCATAAACACATGTGTAAACACAGCAGGATGGGAAGGGAGATGAGGGGAAGCTAAACTTTTTCTTTTCTTTTTTTTTTAATGTTTATTTATTTTTGAGAGAGAGTGTGAGCGGGACAGGGGCAGAGAGAAAGGGAGACAGAATCCGGAGCAGGCTCCAGGCTCTGAGCAAGCTGTCAGCACCCAGCCTGACGTGGGGGTTCGAACTCACAAACTGCGAGATCACGACCTGAGCCGAAGTCAGACGCTCAACCGACTGAGCCACCCAGTCGCCCCTAAACTTTTTCTCTACACATCTTTGTAGTGTTTGACTATCAGTTATTCCTAATACACATTGCTTTTGCAATTTAAAATATCACAAGTACAACTGAAGTAATTGCTTAAAAATTAAGAACTGATTAGGACACCTTTGTTACTACTGTTGTTCAAACCAGCTAAAAAACAGTTACATGATGCCAGGTGAGGTGAACTCCTTGGCTTACCATCCCATGGAACAGAGTATAATTGACACTACCCACTGCACCTGTTTTAGCCTCTCTGCTTTTAGGACCTAACATTTATTCATTAATCCATTCTTCAATTTCTTACTTTAGTTATAATTTTAATAAATATGTAAACAAATATATATGTATGTATGTACACACACACACACATATGTTTATCTATATGTAGATAGGTAGGTAGATAGGTAGGTAGGTACATTGCCTACTATGTGCTAGGCTTTCCACACGTACTTGCTTTGAGTCCTGCACACTTCCCAAGCGGTAGTGTTGTGTTTTTCTAACTCTGACCTAATTCTTCCTAGGCCAGACAGGCTAGCACCTGCTGGAATTACCCTCAGGTAGCTGAAAGGCCCTACTGGAAGGAGCTTGGTTTTTGTCACCCTCAGCTGGGTGTTGCTCCTTGGAGGCCTGCTCTCCAAGAACAAACCAACCAGGCCTGACACTGCATAATAGGGGCATTCTCACAAGCTTGGTGCCCACAGGTGGTGGTGGTGGTGGGATGCCAGCCAGGTGCAGGGTCCTTGGTTAATTAGGCGATTATGGTGGTCCTGCAGTCCGGCTGTGTGCTAATGAGTCTGGGAAGCCTCAGGCTGTGAATGGACTTCTCTGCAAAGAGCTTGAATATTTCAGGTCCCAGGGTGACTTTTCTTTCGGGATAGTTTCATAGGACCATTCACACCCTTAGACCCTATCCTCCCCTCTCTGAATGCCTTTTTTTGGGGGTATATCCTTTGTAATGCCATCAATTATTGCACTTTCCAGTCTCCTTGGCTGGATCTTGGGCAGTCTGAGGTCAGGAATTTTCTCTAGGCATTTGCTCCCCCCCAGCACTGTGCTTTGGGCATAGTTGGTGCTCAGTCAGATGACAGATGCCTCAAACAGGTGTTTGAGGATCCTGGGGCAGGCCTGGGGCTGTATCCCAGAGGCGGGGGCTTGTCCCAGTAGGCTTAGTGGAGATAGTGAGGATGGGCCTTTCAGCCCAGGAACTCCTGTTAGCCCCTCAGAGGGAAGTGAACCCTGGAGAAGGTGAGGAGAGGGAGAAGCTGAGTCCTCGACTTCCAGGGAGAATGCTGAAAGCTCACCTATTAAAATGCCCACTTTATTCCCACTCGCTGAAGCTGAAAGGAGAGAGTTGAGGAACCTTCCATGTGCCCACTTGTCCTGATTCATGGTGGCTGGGCCCCCCGGAGAGACATCTGACCCACACAGCCTTTCCCGGGGCCCTTGACTGACCACAAGTCCAGAGAGATGAGGTGTGGTGTGTGTGTGTGTGTGTGCGCATATATATATATACAGACACTACATACACATACACACAGAGCTCAGATTTCACGTAGCAATAGGAATACTGCTCAGTCGATCTCAAGGCCCCACAAAAACTCAGTATTTTGGGGAATCTCAGAGTACACAAAGCAAGAGACGGGTATAAGTAACAGCAAGTTGGTCTTGGAGTCCTGAGGTAGAGTTCACCCTAGTGTGGCCCCAAGGACTTTAGACTGAACCAGAGTCACCTTGGACTGAATGAGCTGATGCAGTATTGACAGCTACACATTCTCTATGGAACATCTTTTCTCACTCTCTCTCCACCTTGTAGCCAATGCAGGGATGCCACTGAGGGAGATCAACAGGGATTTGTTGATCCCTGGCTCAGAAGGAACGATGGGTATGCATTTTCCCTTTTATACCGACATTCCAGAGGAGCTAGTTATAAAGGCATAGTGTAACCCAAGAATGCAGGTTTCAAAATAAGAGAGCTCACTTCTATTCCAAGCACTGTCAGCAGCTTTCTGTGTCACCTTGGTAGGAGGTGGGGCAGAGGGAGAATTCTGGGATCAGCTATCCTCCAAGGAGCTTATGCCATTCTCACCAGGATGCTGGAGGATCAGGTCAGCAACACCTGTCTTTACATAAGTGAGTTTTGTTTAATATTTAACTCTTAAAGAACCAATGATAATAATAGCCTGTATAACCTACTCCCCTGCTTGATTTGTGTGGCCCATTTTTACAAAGCTAATCTGTCAGAGGAACTTCATTTATAAAGTTCCTTACTGCTGAGGCTGTGTGTCCCGACTGTGGGCCATGTATGTGGATACTGTGGAAATGAAATTTGTACCTTCTGAACCCATGCCGGGTGATTTGATTCTGAGCTGAATAGAAATATAGCCTGTACAAATCAAATATGCTTCTAGAGGATCTGTTGTCTTGAAGGTGCTTGGAGGAAAGATAAAGACGTTCAAGACACAGTCCTTCTCCTCAAAGAATATGCAGCCCAGCCAATAATTTTATAAAGCTTCTAGGGGTTGCATATGCAATATCATAGTCTTTTGAGTTTGAAGACTATTATGATTACTGTTATCGATTATTCTTTATTGAATACTCCCTAAGATACAGATATTCCCTTAGATTGAGGTCCATGGAAGTCAGTTCTGCACTGGAGAATTGCATGCATAATGTGTATTGGGTGTACCTTGGGAAATGTACCTGAGGAAGCCTGGAGGCCAAAGTTGGACAGAGGGAGGACTGACCCACACCAACAGAGCTAGCTAGATGTGAGGTACAAAGGCAATTCCACTGAGGGGTGCAGCTGTGAGCTGTCAGAAGCAGATGTTCCCAGCAGCAGGAAGATGGGAGTGTGTCCTCTCTGAGGAAAAGAATTGGCTAGAACACATAGTGTCCACCTGCAGAATGCTTTCTGCTTGCCATACCTTGAGTTGGGTGTTTTAGCTACATTATTTTTAGTTCATATTTTTTTAAAGGTGAGGCAATTGTTGGGCAGAAAAGCCAAGTAACTTACCTAAGAATGCACAGCTAATACATGATGGGCTGTTAACTATCAGACTGTACTCCTCATTTGGTCTTCACAGCACTGTTCCATGATAGAGATTATCATCCCATTATACAGATTGAGAAATTGAGGCATGGAGAGTTTAAATGATTTGCCCAGTGTCACGTAACTAATAAGAGATGAAGCCATTGTTTTCTCATTGTCCTATAGTGTCTCACAGAGGTAGCCTGTCCAGTGAAAGACATCAGTTTGGGCTGGAATAAACATCACAGCCCTTGGGTAATATATGGACCACCAGTTGTCTCCCCTCTCCATTACTGTAGACAGAATCATGTCCTCTGTTGTGGACAAATGAGCATGGTCTTTGAAGTCAGGCAGACATGGGTTTGAATCCTGGCTCTTTGTTTTACTACTTCTCTGAGTTCAGTTTCATCATCCATAAAATGGGAGTAATAATGACCACTTTATTGGGTCATTATGAGGATTAAAAGAAATCAAATACGAGAAATCTCTCAGCACATCCTTTCCTATCCTCCTTGCCCCCCAAAGAGGGATCAAAGCTCCGCAAGGATTTTCTGAGGGCAGATACTTTGAACATGATGGTGGTTTATTAATTTATCTTTTCCAAATTTGCTTTCTTCTCTCACACCAAGGGATAGCAAGACTAAGTCTTCCATGCAGTTTGCTCAGAATTCTAACACTAGCCTGTTAGTCTAATCATAACAGAGTTCTTGGAAACAAACATAGCAACAGCAATTATATTTTACTTTTAATGTCTGATTGGCTGAAATTTGCTTTTACTAAGTTATTTCCATCAAATGTATGGAGCATTGTGCATTTGGCTTATCTCTGTGTCCTCCTCTTGCACCCCCATCTAGCCTCATCTAAGGCCTCATCTAGCCTTTATTGTGGAAGCTGATTTGATATGTGTTTGCCTTGTGGGTGCCCTCGAAGCTCCAGCCATTCCCAGCAAAGGGCTGGGATGATCTTGTGAGTCTTCTGTTTCTCGTTATCCCTCTGCTCTCCCACCAGAATCTCTGGCCTTGAATCTTCATGTGAGTTCTGCTCCTGTGCCCCTTCCCCACTGGGTCTCCTCCCCTGGCTTCTAGACTAATCCTTCCCCAGTCTCTGAGCCCTGCCTCATTGACCTCTTCTGCTTCCGGCCCTGCAGGAAGGTGGGCTCCATTCCTTTCCTCTTGAGTTACTCCTCTTTTCTCACAGTGTGTCCCACAGGGTACCTGAGCCATCCGCCCAAGCCAGGCTGTGTTAGGGTATGAGCCTAGAGCAAACCCAAGTGCCTCTACATTGCTGGGTCTTCACTCCCTGTCAGGACCTATAACTATTCTGCCCTTACAAAGAAATGGTCTTTGCAGGTGGCCCAGCTGGGGGCCAGACCCCATGTGGGGAGCTTTTCCCTTAAGTTTTCCCCTATGTCCTTCCTACTCAAGCTTAGATCCTTCTGCAGAGCTCAGGCCTCAGCGTAGGTGTGTCTAGTGCCTGCCTATCTTGGGGGGCAGAGCAGGGGTGGTGAGAGGAGCTGTACCTGTTGCTATGGCAGCGCCCAGCTGAGATCATGAACCCATTTCATTCCCAGGAGATTTCAAGGTGAATCAGTCTCTCCTCACCCACTCCCTTTCTCTTCCCTCTCCACCTCTCACCACATCCCTCGGTTATCTTCCCTCCCCTTCACTCAATCTCAGGCTTTCTCCTTCCTCAGATTTCTCTTCCTTTTGCTCCACGATACATCTGCGGAGCAACTGAGGCTATGCATGGCAGACTTGTTTTGTTTATTTTCCTAGACCAGTGTTTCTCAAACTTTAGCAGGCATCCCCTAAAGAGCTTGTTAGAACACAGTTTCTGAGTATTGAGTTTTATCCCTAGAGTTCTGATCTGAAGGGCTTCGTTGGGACCCAAGAATGTGCATTTCCAATAAGGTCCCAAAAGATGCTGATGCTGTAGGGCCAAGGACCATCCTTTAAGAATCACTATTCTGGACTAGGTTTGCCCATGTTGAACTAGTTATGGCTGGAATATTCCTTTGTGCTTTGATTCTACATGGTTTGATTAGCTCATTCATCCATTCATACAACATGTTTATTGAGCACCTTTTCAGAGTACTGTGGCAGCTACTCTCTATACAAAGAAACAAAAAACCTTGTCCTCCAAGAGTTCACAGATTTGTACAGCGGACAGACAAGTAAATAATTATTATATGGTGTGATAAATATTATAACCTGCAAATAATGAAAAAGGTTTATAAGTAGGCACTGATCTTGTACAAGGAATGTAAAATATTTAAATCAGATGAACATAAATTCATTCATATAAAGTGATTCATTCTTTTTTTCTTTCCCTCCTTTTCCAGGGTTAGG
Organism: Herpailurus yagouaroundi; assembly: GCF_014898765.1. Taxonomy (NCBI): domain Eukaryota; kingdom Metazoa; phylum Chordata; class Mammalia; order Carnivora; family Felidae; genus Herpailurus; species Herpailurus yagouaroundi. Next base: position 8,585,297 of record NW_024412426.1, read on the forward strand.
GGAATCAGAGCTTAACCTACTTAAATAACATTAACATCTAGTGTGTGTGGAGCATTTACTATGTTTCAATTACTGAACCACGTACAGAATATATTGATTAAAACTGCTGGGGTCAGACTTCTAGCTGTAACCTGGTCACTTACTCTCTGTGCGGTTTGAGACAGGTTACTCAACCACTCTGTGCCTCAGTTTCCTCATCAGAGAAAAATGCTATGGAACTAGGATCTGCTTCAAAAGATCTTGAGAAGATTATAGGTGCAAAAAGGGGCAAGATGAACATAGTAATTGCTCTAATAAAAAGTTGCCTCTTACTATCAATATTTTGTAACCTCATGCTGAATATCAAACAGTTTGCTTAAAGAAATGTATACCCTCCAGACTAAATAAATCACCAGGATTTAGCCAAGAGAATGGTTTGGGGCTAGGTCTGAATGTGGGGATTGGAGGAACTCAGAGCAAGCCTGAAAAGTGCCTGGGGCTCTACCCCTACCGGGAAGCAGCCTTAGCTGGGGCAACCAGG
>NW_024412426.1:8585916-8616984 GCF_014898765.1 Herpailurus yagouaroundi
CTCTCCCCCTTCCCCGCTTGTGATGCTTCTCTGTCTTTCTCAAAAATAAACAAACAAACAAAAGGCCTGGAAGGATGGCCAGGATTTTCACTGTGCTTTTTTTCTTTTTTCTTTTTCTCTTTCTCAGGGTTAATTGTCAGGATTGATTCTTAAAAGCATTTTTAGCAGAGACAACATCCCTACCCAACAAATCTTAAGAGGGAAGAATCCTCAGGCTGGGATGTAGAATTTCAAACTTAGCTTTGCCATTGAGACAGCCAGGTTCGCCTTCCTTGAGAGATGCTTTCTCCCCCATCCCCCTTCACCATCATGCCCAAATGCCATATGGTTGGTGCTGTCAGCATTAACTGGGTATTTCCTAGCAATGCCCTCCAGAGAGGCTATGTTTTCTATTGCTTCCCCTGAAGCATAGTCCTCTCCCCTCCTAGATACCCTCCCCAGCTCCAAGGGATGTGATTCTCCGTTGTGTTTTTATTCCAAGATCAGGGAGTGTTCCCTTAATCTTTGGGGCCCTCTACGGACTGCAGTCCACATTGATGCTGTGTGTCAAGTCTGAATTTTCTGCCTCCCTCAGACCTAACTTTCCAGGTGAAACTGTAGCTGGATGGGAAGGCAGAATCATAGCAGTTTTGTTTTAATCCTTTCCTGACCTCCTCAGAAATAAGGGTGATACAGCCTTTCTCCTTCCAGAGAGGATTAGAAGCTAAAGTCCTTCCTGGAAGATACACCTGGGAAGGGCTTATTAAGTGATAATCCCTGATCAACCCCCTCACATCATCTACTAACTCTTCCCTCTTAGTAATGAAATAGACTTCTAGGCATCTAATTAGCTCTTTGAGAAATTTTCTTTCTCATCACCTTTTCTTTCTTTTCTCCTTTCTGCTTCCCTTGGATTTAATCAGAGCCATGCATTCGGCTTATTAACTTATTTATTCATTCATTCATTCATTCATTCATTCAACAAGCACTTGCTGAGCACCTACTGAGAGCTAATTTGGGTTCTGGGGCAGATGCATGGACAAATAACACCTATTACTTGTTCTTAAGGGGTAGCAAGTCTTGGAGAGGAAGATGACATTCAAGCAGTAATTACAGTACAAAGTTAAGTGGTTTGACAGCACCAAGTGCAGGGAGTAATGAGGGTGAGTGACTCTGGGAAGGTTTCCCAGCATAGGTAACATTTATGCAGGGTATGTGTAGAGGCTTTCCAGGTGGGAAAAGTGGAGGTTTTCCAGGCGGTGGGGACAACATGAGCAAAAGCACAGAGGTATGAAAGAACATGAAATATGAGGGCATTGCAAGAAGCAGGGTGTGGTCATGTGACTTGGTCTAGGGAGAGGCAGCAGCTGTGAAGTCAACTGGAGAGTGTAGGCTGGGGTCAGTCCTGGGAGGGGTTTGGCAAGGGCGACCATTCGAGGGTGTTAAGCACAGGAGAGACAGAGTGAGATATGTTGGTTACAAAGAACACCTTTCCGCTGCTCTGAAGACTGAAGCCGACTGTGACTGGGAATCACTTGTCCCACTTTACAGGGTTACCCTGGCAACAGAGTGGCATTTGGCCTACTAGCCAAGGAACTAGCTGTGACAGTCTTCCTACCTTATGAAATGTCCATGGCTCAAAATAATCCCATGAGTTAAGATGTGCACACCAAATGACTTGAAGCAATATGCCATTGGATGGGATTACCATATGCAGTTGGTCAGAAAGTATTTACCCTGCTAGCATTGCTGTTGTAAATACTTGCATTCATAACTCTGTTCTCAAGAATGTTCCAAATTAAAACAACATTGTTATTTTTGTCTCCCACCCCTAATACAAGAAGCAACACAATATAATATCTTGAGAAGAGGCCAAATAAGAGTTTGGATATTGGTTCTATAATATACTGACTGTATAGCCTTTCTGAGCTTGGATTTTGTTGCTGTTGTTTGTTTTTAACATGTAAACTTAAAATTTTACCTCTCTTGTACATAGTTGTGAAGATTAGATTTAATGTATATTATGCACCTGGTTCAGTGTCTAGCATAGAGTAGATACGTAACAAGTGGAAGCCATGATTATTTTTCCTCCTAAGCTACACTGGAGTCTTAGGCTATAAGTCACAGGAAAATATTTAGGTAAAGATGTTTTAATCAGGTCCTCTTCATACTTCTAGAAATAGGTTTGACTGGGCCCATGTTGGAGCTGTCATTCAATAGCTTATATAGATTCTTGTATTAGTCACCTATCATCATTAATCGTGGTGCATTCCACCTTACTGAGCAACAAAGTTCTGCAGAGAATGGTAAAGGCAAAAACTGATTCTTTCCAGTGACTCCTAGATTGGACAATGAACATCATTGTTCTGTTATCTGTATTGTTTCAACCTTGTTATACCCCAAAACCAATGGGAATGCTCAATTGCAATGAACTTTGTGTGTCTTGTGGGAGTGAGGAAGAACAAGAAGAATTTCTAGCAGCGGAGTGAAGAAGACAGTACAAAATCAAGAGATGAGAAAAGAGAAGGGTTTGGGAGAGTGGTAGACTTGGAACCTAGGAATGAAAGTCCATGAGGGAAAGGAGAAGCAAAGTGAGGAATATGGTCTGAGTGGGAAGGGATCTCACATCTGTTGTCTGATGTAGGCACCTACTCAACTGAGGAACTCCCTCCTCAGTGTCCCTAACAGATGGTAATCTTGCACAGTTATTCCCATTTTTTTTTTCACATCATGGCACACATAGAAAATAATATTTGTATAACACTGAGGTAAATGGATGAGGCTGCTTACAAGTGGAGGTGACCAACCTGGGGACTCTGACAGGTGAGTAGAGCAATACCTTGAGTACACCTGTAACCCAGTGTGCTTTGAGAAACTCAAACCCAGCAGGACCAGAGTGGAGAACCTCACCCATGCACTCTCAGGACAGCACCTCAGGTGCTAAATAGGCACATTGGACTGGGTATTTCATTATAATCATTCATACAAATGCAAATTTACTGAGCATGTTTTCCAGAGATATGTCTTGGATTCTGAAGTTGGAGAATCCACGGTTTCTTAAAAGCCATGGTTTCTTGCTTTCACAGTGTTCTCACTAGGGAGTAAGAGTGTTTCCTCTGGCCACCAAACTTGCCTGTAGCTTCTTCAGGGAACCAACTGGGCTTACCAGCCTTGTGTAGTGTTTGACACACAGTCATTAATTAAGATAGGGATGTTCAATGATACATTAATTCACCTGCTCAGAAGCCAACGTGGAGGGGAAAATGAAAGCCAAGAAAAATTATTTGGAGCTTTTTTTTCTTGAGTGCTCTTCTGTGCTGTGCTAAGTATTTGTTAGCTAAGTGTACTTGCTATACGTCAACAGAGATGCCATTTTACAGGTGATGTATTTATTTCCAGAGAATGAAACTCTTCCAGGCCTGTGACGCAGAAGAATGCTAGGGGTGTTATAATCTCCTATGAGACAGCAACATTATTGAGAATCTCTTATTTGAAGAATAATATTCTAGGCATTAGCAGAGTGAACAGAGAAATAAAAGTTGCAGTTCTGTTCTTGAGAAACATTTAACCCTAATGGGAACGTAGGACCAATATATGAAAGAGACAATATATATATCTTTACGTATATATATCTTTATATATCTATATGGATAGATAGATAGATAAAGATGGTCTGTAAATAAGCACACATAAAAAACTCAAGTGCAGCACTTAATGTTCTCTTTTCTACTGTAGGTGTTTCTACTCATGACTTAGCCTAGCCTTCCTGCAGATACCAAGGCCCCTGAGGACTGTTTTACATTCTTATTCCTCTTGTGCAGAGTACACACTCAAAAGTGTTAAATGTATATGCTATGTGGGGTGTGCCTAAGTGCTGGGGCAATTCCAGAGTGAAGTAGAGTGGTGTGCTTAAGGCAAGCCTTATAAAGGCCAAGCAGTGTTTTCCAGTATGAGAAAGCTCATGGTTTGGCAGAGGGAGGGGATAGGGAGTGAGCAGATCTAAATAAACACTTAGACCACCATTCAGGGTCGTCCGTGACCGGCTGCTTCTTGTCTTGCTGTCCTAACTACTGCCAACAGCAACTATTTGTGGTCTTATTATTCCCACCCCTTTCTTTCTCCTTAGATTTTGTTCTTCCATTGATTGACCATCTAAATCCTCCTCCTGCTTTGAGTCCAGGTACAGCCCCAGGAAGCCTTCCATGACACTTTTGCTCTCACTCCTTTCTTCATTAAATCAGATGAGAGTATTCACAGGTCTGAGCTGTGTTCTTAATGTTCAGAAAAAGTGGGAGACAGCATCAAATGTCTTCAACATTTGTCTTCAAATGTCTTGGTGTAGCTTCCAAATGAGATCATGAGGCTAGGTTAATTACATAAAAAATAGCCAGAGGGAATGGCGCCATGGATACATAGTTTGAGTACTGAACTAAGTGGTATAGAAGTGCTGTGCAGAGTGGGCTGCAGGACAGAAGTCCTGCATCTCAATTATACTTTTTTTTTTTTTAAGTGTATTTGTTTTGAAAGAGAGGGAGAGAGAGAGAGAGAGAGAACATGAATGGGGGAGTGGCTGATGGAGGAGAGAGAATCCTAAGGGCTCGATTTCACAAAACCATGAGATCATGACCTGAGTCGAAATCCAGAGTTGGATCCTTAACTGACTGAACCATTCCCCCCCTCCCCCCAGTTCTTCTATAGCCAAGTAGTGGAGTATCTTTCAGCATTCACTCAGCTTTCGATCCTCAGTTCTTCACCTGTGAAATGAGGGGTGTGTGCTATCTCTGTAATCTGCAAGATGATGAAGATTTGAGTTTTTATACTGAATGGAAAGCAGTCATTAGTTAGCTGGAGGGGACAGGGGACCAATGGAAATGCAACAAATGGTTATAATTAGAAGGATTGATCCCTGAGGACCATAAGATAGAGAAGAGAACCAGCTAGGAACTGGTGAAAGACCTGTTGCCCTGGTGTCATCAGCACAGTTTTCTGGAATACAAAGGACCCTCCACAAAGCTCTGCCAGTGTACAGATTCGATCAAGCCTCATGTACCCTTTGTCCCTGAGCCTCAAAGGAATAGTCTTCTGAGACTCTTCCTTCAATCTCTGAGCACTTTTTGCTTCCCGACTTTCTGGAAACAGTACATCAAGTCTCTCATCAGCAAGCCCTGCAGAACGGGTCAAAGGGTGATGTGTTTTAGCTAATCATCATAGGATGCATCCTCTTTAATTTCCTCTTTCAGTCACGTACTTTGGCCAGGCAGCATATGGTGCTTTCAGAACAACACACTCACCTTTTCCCAGAGCAAAGCAGCATCCCAGTCTGGATGGCTTCGCATAGGATCAACTGTCCCTGGCCTGGTTTCCAGTGACTCCAAAAATGCCTGCCTGCCTGCCTAGTATCTGGGGCTGCAGTTGCAGGGAGGACCTCTCCCCCCAGCTCTCTCTTTCTCACCCCACCCCCTCCTTTCCTCACACTCTCTCTCTCCCGCCCTCCCTCTTTTTTTCCCCCAATAGTCTTTGTTTTCTTTCATTATTAAAAAAAAGTTACTGCAGGTAAGTTTCAAAGTATAGAAAGGTATAAAAACTTTTATTTTAATCGCTCGTTTCTACTCCCACCCTCGTTACCATCACTGTTAACATTTTTCACTATTTTGACTAAAACAGAACTTACTGTTAAAATTTGTACATGACCCTGAACTACTTAAGTAAATTGTTCAATTTAATTTTGGAAAAATTGAAAACATTTTATTATAGAAATTTGCAAACATACACAAAGCTAGAGAGAAGAAAATATTGAGCCCCTCCTGTAACCCAAGCCCAGTCTCATAGATACAAGAAGATCTTCCTCCGTGTTGGGCTTCTGGCCTAGAGCTCCAAAAGGGAGATGACAGGATAAACATCACATAACCATGATATTGGAATTATTAGGATTTATCCAAAGAGATTTTAAGGATTTCAGGGCCCTGGGCCATGTGGGTTTTTAAGGCCCTTGCTTATATGGACACACACAGTCATGGCTGCCTTCCTGGTCTGTTGTGGCACCACTTACACTCTCTAAGTTTGATGGCAATTACTTGAGTCCTCTTCCCAGCTGTATGGATGGGTTTTCACTGACGCATCAATGCTTGTCTCCCCAGTGCCAATGGTGATCACCACCCATGCCCAGGATGGGGCACTGCTTGCCCATGATGCTGAGCAGAGCTCCCTGGTATGCAGCTCCTGACCCTGGTCTCATTCACATCATACTGCTGCCTGTGGATGAGGGTAGAAGTGCTGTGTTTTTTCCTGGCTTTTGTTGCCAAACTGGTTCTGCTGTTATCCCACTGGCAAGAGTAGGAGAGGAATACGTGGTGAAATATCCAATAGGAAGTTACTCCCCGAGGTGCTTTTGCATTGGACTAAGGCACTGCTGCATCCTTGGTGACAGTCACTGACAATCCAGGCAAGCAAGAGAAAGTGGCTCCTGGCCATCAAGTTCAGGGACCTGGAACAACCAGAATGTGTGCTGAGTCTTGATTACTTGTAACCGGCCCCTAGCTAAGCCAGATGCTGCCTTTGGAGCTTGTTTGTATGGGGAAGCTTACAGTGTTGATTAAATATGCTCAGGAATCTGAGACATAATAAAATGCTTTGCCTTCAGGACTGACAGGTTCAGCCTCCTTGCCGGGTAGCAGCAGGTGGTTGTGTTTTACTTGGAGCTCTCTGTCCTCACTCTTTCCACCTGCTCCTCTACCCTTATTTCTTGCCTGAGGACTGGAAAGACAGCTCTTACTTTCTGGCTGCCAGATCCTAGTTTTTGGCTTTCCTATTTATTTTTGTTCTCCCCCGGAAAGTGGTAACGGTATGGCTAGGATTGCATTTAAGAGACCTGGGACTCGGGGCGCCTGGGTGGCTCAGTCGGTTAAGCGTCTGACTTCAGCTCAGGTCATGATCTCACAGTTCATGGGTTCGAGCCCCGCATTGGGCTCTGTGCTGACAGCTCAGAGCCTGGAGCCTGCTTCAGATTCTGTGTCTCCCTCTCTCTCTGCCCCTCCCCCACTGGTACTCTGTCTCCCTCTGTCTCAAAAATAAATAAACATTGTTTAAAAAAATTTAAAAAGAGAGACCTGGGACTACATGAGATATGGAGAGTGAAGAGTTCTAAAGCAGTTGACCAACTGTGGTTCTACATTGTGACTCCAGGTCACTTTGCTCATTTGGGCCTCAGTTTCCTCTTCCACCAAATGATGGGTTGGATAGCATGTTCTCATAATCTTCCAAGACCATTGCTGGAATTCTTGGTATGCAGGGAACCAGGTTGGATAATCCATATGCCTTTAATTGCCCAGTGGTTGTAGAGTCAGCATTTTGTGTCCTTTTCCTGGAATGTGAGTGTGGTCAGAGGAGTATAAATGGCTCTTCCCTTAGAAACACCATCCAACTCTTGACTCAGGGGTGGGGTGTTGCCTCTTTGTAAAGTTGGTCAAAACACGGATGAGAGAGGCGCCTGGGTGGCTCTGTTAGTTAAGCATCTGACTTTGGGTTAGGTCATGATCTTGCAGTCCGTGGGTTCGAGCCTGTGTTGGGCTCTGTGCAGACAGCTCAGAGCCTGGAGCCTGCTTCAGATCCTGTGTCTTCTTCTCTCTGCCCCTCCTCGCTCCTGCCCTGTCTTTTCAAAAATGAATAAATGTTACAACAACAACAACAACAACCTGATGAGAAAGGGTATAATGTATTAAGTCAGATTCCCTGTAAACAGGTACTGGGACAGATTCCTGGGGCAATGATTTCTTGAGTGACTGCTTTCCAGGAAAGCAGTAAAGATATGAGGGAACCAGGATAGGTCAGGCAAAAATATTACACAGACGTGATTTCAGAAGTTTTAACCTCAGCCATATCCCACAGGCAGGTCAGGAGTGTGAATTGCAACCCAGAGTTGAATTCCCACCCAGAGGAAGAGGGGCTGTGCCATTGATACCCTTATGTCAGTTAGTCATTGGATATAGGTCCCCCCACTCCAAGGGCAGGTATAGACTCCCAGGTGAGGCAGTTTTGTCATCCAAGGCCAAACTTCTGAGAAGGGTCCAGGTGTGAGCCAACACATATGGCTGCTGGAGGATGGGTGCACCTGCAGGTGAAGGGTACCTAATGGGAGCAGCACAGAACTTATGGCATCCAGGTTGGTGAGAGCCAGGCAGGGATCAGGGTAGGAGGCAGGGTGGGAGAGGGCTATTCTGAATGTAAATTCCTGAGCAAGCTAAAGTCCTAAGCAAAGATGGCTCAATGGATGGCTCAGCATATGCGGGAAAGTGCTTAGATATGGCTTTCCAATTAGACTGACATAATTGATGATAATAGAAGTCAGGCTAATGTTATATTTGAGGAAAGGGAGATGGTGTCTAGGATGGGGCATGAGGGAAGCACTGGGCTTATCTGGATGCTGGTCAGACAATTACGTACACTTTGAAAAAATCCATCAAGGGGTGCCCTTACGGTGCATAGATGTTTCAGTATAACATCCATAAAGGAGCAAGGAGGCTGCTGTTACAGGGTGGTAGGAGTTCATTCTGAGAGGGCATCCCTATCCTCCTTTTTCTCTTACGTGCCCCCTCCTTCTTGGCACTTCTTAATCACCTTTTTCTCCTCTTTGTTTCCCTTCCATAATAAACCCTTTATCTGCCTTTCTGACCTCTGCTGTCTCAGCCAGGGGTTGTGTGTTAGACTATCATGTGATTCTTTTCTCTCAAAGCTTCATTGAAAGTTCCAGGGAATCCTTGCCTGACCACCTAGACCAGATCAAATGCCCCTTTGCATCCCTGCCCAGGGTGGCCCCTTTATAGCAAACAGCTGAAGGTTGTATGTGTATATGTGTTCCTCATCTATTTAATGCAGGTCCCTTGTTGTGCTGTGTTTCACAACAGCCAGCACCTGATGTTGTTTTGCTCATCATTTATCCCCAACACCTAGGAGACTATCTGTCACAAAGTACATGGTCCACAAATTTGTTGAACAAAATATGGCATTCTGGCTCCAAAACATGAACCCCAGGTCCCTTGAGGGTGGAAAAGGAGCTGTCACACTTGGTGCTGGAATTAAGCAGAGGCCAGGGAAGGCCATCCACTGGGGGATTCCCGGTATGCTGCCCTTCAAGGAAGGTGGTACTTGGTGGAGCCAGCCTTTGGCTTCTGTCCCTTTCATTCCCATGCTTGCCTTTCCTGAACTTTCTCTCCCTGGGGTGTCAGCAGAGGCCTTGGACAGATGCTTTTGCTGAGATGGATGGGCTGGCCTTTTTGGAAGTCTACAGTGGACATCCCAACCATGTCTTGACCTGAGATTGGTTGGTGATTCTAAAGATCTCTCCTTGGGACAAAGCCTCTCAGCCTGTCATTCTCCCCTGGAAACTGTTTTTATTCCTCAGGACATTTGGCAATTCCAGAAACACCTTTGGTTGTCACAAGTGGGGGAGTGCTACTGGCATCTAGTGGGCAGAAGCCAGGGATCCTGCAAATGCACCACATGGGACAGAATTAACCAGAATTACCCTCCAACAAAGAATTATCCAGTCCAAAATGCCAACAATGCCCTGGCTGAGAAACCCTTCTGTAGGCCAGCCCAGGCTCGCCAACAGATGCTGTCTCCAGCCTAGGAAGCGGTGTGTCCCAGAGACCCTCTCGTTTCCTGAAATGACCCTGGAATCCATATCCCCCATTTCCCCAGTCCCAGCTCACTCAGTCTCTTGGTGAGACTTGCTCTATGAAAGGCATGTACATAGAAGGAAAACAGTATATTCTCCAGAGCCCTGTGGAACCCTGATAGAGACCTGAGTTCAAGGGTGGGGGCTTGGCTCTGCATATACAGCTTCAGCCTGGGAGAACCATTGGACCTCCTCCCTTCATCTTGCTGTCTCCATCCTCCTCTTTCTCCTCAATCCTGCTCCTCCCACCCCAGCTTCTACCATTACCCCCAGTCCTCCAGAGATTAATGTGATAATTGCCATGTGTGCCTGTTTACACAGGGAGTGGGTGCACTCACCACCCCCAATCAGGCAGGTTCCCAAAGGAGCACATTTCACGGTGTCAGGACTGGTACCCGCTGAGCACACCCTGTGCAGGCGGGCTGCCACCCCCGACTGCTTTCTCTGTCTGTCATTACCCCCATCATGCGCACGTGTATATGTGTGTGTCACTTGGGGAATCAGCAGGTGAGAAAGACAGCAGTCGGCCTGCCAGTCTAGGGGCTTGGCTGGGTTGGGTGGGAGGAGAATGAGTGCCTTAAGTAAGAGGACATTGCCCCAAAGAAAAACACTGTTCTGTAATGGCTGACAAAGAGTAGGTGTTCCATGAATGGTGGGGAATGAAGAGGCTGGCACTCCTTGTGCAGCCTTCTTTGCAGGGAGGAGCCTGGTTTATACTTACTTAGCTGCTCCACAGCAGCGGTCTGGGCAGGGAAGGTTCTACTGTGAGACTCTTGGGCCAGAATCTAGTGGAACATGTTCAGAAGGCTGTGGGTCTCCTTCCCCAGCATCTTGCTCAGAACATTTAGCGTGGCCATCGTCCTCTGTTCCTGAAGGAAGAGTCACCAGGGTAAGTAGAGTGTGATGATCCCGCATGCAAGCAGCTTGTCAGAGTCACAGAAGCAGAGGAGTTTGGAGAAAGGGTGAGAGAGAGAGAGCTTCTCACCTAGGCAGCCTTCCTCTCTTCCCCCTCCTACTGTGACACAGGCACAGGGACACCTGAGAGAAAACACACTCATAGCTCTGAGATTATTACACTGGCAACTTTCTCCTTGGTGTTCCTGACTCCCGCCTCACATGGTTTCGGGGCTTTTGCTCACTTGAGAGTTGTCGATTACTTTCTTCTTTTTCAATCTCAAAAGACACTTTAGTAGTTGTCTCTCCTCCACTGGATAATTTTAAGGTTTTAATAATGAATCAGAAGGAGATTGGAGTTCTAATTAGCATCAGAAAGAACGAAGTCATTGTGGGGGAGGAAAATGGGAAGTCCTTTGCCCACTTCCTGCTGAGCTGTGTCCCCTTGTCCTGCTGGATTTGTCATTGATCCACTGAAGGGCATGTGAGATGAGGGTGAGGCCTCCTGGTGGGGAAAGATGGGAGGGGAAGAAATGGGAGGAAACCCAAGGGAGAGGAGAAAGGTGTAGAGAGGGTGCAGAAAGTCTATTAAAAGGTTTGTGAATAATCTCAGGGCGCTGTCAAGCTGCTTTCTCCAGAAGAACCTTTTAAGCTGTCAGTCATCTGTAATAATTCCCTCAGGGGATAGTGCCCCTGGCCTTGGTGTCCTCCTAGTCTTTCTCTTTCTCTTCCCCTTCCTCCTCTTCTTCTCATCAGCCAGGTCCCAATGCCATAGTGGAGGACAGTTTTTCTTAAAAAAACAATTCAGACAAAGCTTGAAAGGAGACCATCAGAATGAAAGTTTTGTGGGTTTTTTTTTTTTTTTTTTGATTCATTTTAAACACGAGAATTCTCTTATTCAAATTGTGGTTGTTTATTGAGTAGTTGAACCACACACACTCCATGTGCCAAACACTTCATTAGGTGCCAGGTATAGAAATGAACAGACAGTTAAGATTCTTGCCTTAAGGTGGGTTAAACCCAAACCAAAATATTCTCACAACACGTGGATAAAGAGACACTGTCCTTGTCATTGTTTTTTTCTGGGAGAACTGGGAAGTGTGTTCTAGACTTTGGGCTCATGAGAAGAGTCTTCTTATCCCTGCATTTCACAGGCTGTATTTCCTCATTTGTTAATAGATTTTCTTCAAAAAGAGGGGTTTCATAATAAGGAAGTGTATGAAATGATATTGAAGTTAGTAATGTGCCTTTCATGAGTCTTCCCACAGGCTAAGGGGAAAGTATAATCTGTTGTGTTTCCTAAGTCTCTTTGGTCACAGAAGCTCATTTTCCACAGAACACATTAACATCTTGCAGATCACTAGCAGTGAGAACGCTTTTTGGGAAATGTTATTCACTCTACAGTGTCTCTGGCAAATCATCACCCAACTGAAATTGCTCTAGCCATCCTCAAACAGTAGCTCAGTCACTCCTGGGACCAAAGACACCTTAACAGTCACAATTTCATCCTTTCCATTGCTGGTACCAACTAATGTTTATTGGCAGCTGAGCCCTGATCTGGGTGCTGGGAGCAGACTTAGTCCTTGTTGCCAAACCCCGCCCCCCCCCCCCCCCCCCCCCCCCAAGCACTCTGGCTAAACTGTATAGTCAATACAACTTCTGGTGCACCACTGGTGAGCCCTCTGAGCTAACCAGTCTTTACAAAAATGTTGCATTTGTAATCATGAATAAAGGTAGAGCTATTTATGCATGGATCCTGTGATCCTATCCTTCAGCTCACAGGAAGGACCATGTCTCAACGGTCCCGGAAAAAAAAAACAAAAAAAACAGCTTCTTATGTTCTTTAAAATCCCTTGTGGCCCTTGATAACTAGTTCTTCTGCATTTTCTTTCTGATAATCAGCAGTTTTCTTTGAGGTCTGGCCCACATGTTCCCTGCTTGCATTTAACTGATCAGACCTGTTTGAACCAAAGAGTTAGAACTTACAGACTGAAACTGGCAGATCCCCACTTTTGTCCCATACAATTCAGAGGGTGTTTGTTTTTAACTTATATTCTGCTTCATTTGCAATCATCCGTCTCTGAACAGTGTGGGGGCAAGACAAAAGATACAAGTTTGGTGAAAGAGGTTGTCTTAAAAGCTATTTTTAATGGAAAATTCTACTGTGCAGTGATAGCTTCCATGATCAGTGGGAAGCTATATTCTGTGGACTGACATATTTCAATAGGAGGCAGAAAGAAAATTAGATAATTTGAGAGAAAAGAAAGAATGTCCTCAGAGACCACCAGAAGCATGAGGGCAATGAATCAAACATATGTTTGTAAAGCTTAGCAGTGAGAAGAGGAAAAGGTAAATCACAGGGATAAGAAGCATTTTGTCATAGAAATTCTGAGTTCAGATCTTAATTTTAGTAATTTAGCCTGTGAATTTTAGTCATGGCATTTGACTTTCATGGTGTTGTTTCTCCAGTGAATTAAGAATAAAATATCTTTTAATTGTTTCAAATGGGTATTACAGTTTGCATGTGAGGGGCTGGTGTGGGGTTGGAGGGGGATTTCCAAAGCCTGCATATATAAAATACAATTCAAGGAGACTGTTTAGAAAGATTTGGGATTGATATTATGGGGAGGAAGGGTCAAGGTAAAGTTTAGTTGAGAGGCTGAAGTGTTAGAGAAGACTTTTCAAAACGCTCCCAAACGGTTCCTAGGTCCTAATAAGACATCCTGCCAAGGGTTGCTTCTTTTGGCTAAGCCATGTGGTGTAATCCTCCCTCAGCCTCTAAGTATTCAGGGGCCATGAATCTCACTTGTAGTATAAGAATCCAGAATTTGGATTTCCAAGCATTTTTCACTTCACTGTGTGTTCGGATTAGAGAGAGAGGAAAGGATTGATCTTTAAATCTAGATTTATTCCTTATTCTGTCCAGAGCCTTGTTGGGCCCAAGCCTGAGCCCGCTCTGTACTATTGGACTGTGATAGAAGAAAGAAAGAGTGCAGGGTCAAGGACTGAGCAGGATGTGGATGACAATAATGTGTCCCAAGCAGTCCTGTCCAGGCTTTTGCCAGCATCCATGGAGTAGATGGACACAGCTTGCCTCTGATTTTTGAGAATTTGCCCAATTTAGACTGCAAAAGCTTAGAACCCACTTCGTTAAACACTATAAAAACCAGCAATTGTTTGTATGATCTTGGAAAAGTACTTGACCTCTCTGGGTTCAGTTATCTTAGCTGTTAAGTAAGGGTGTTGGACCGCTCCTACTCAGGGTGTTGTGTGAGGCTAATGCAGTGTCCGGTACTGTGTACATGGGAGAATATGAGTTAACCCACAATAACACCAAACTGGGAATAAAGCAGACAGTGTTTAACTGTATTGCTCAGTGCTTGTTATATCACCCTATATGCAAAACTTCAGGAATGGAAGCCTTCTCCTGGCACATGGTTTTGGTAAAATATTAAGGAAGCGTTATTCTTTCTTTCAGACCAATGATGCCTTAGGAGCCACCTGGAATTGGCTGTACTTCATCCCCCTCATCATCATTGGATCCTTCTTTGTTCTCAACCTCGTTCTGGGAGTGCTTTCCGGGTAAGCCAGATGTTCCTCTCTCCTCTTAACTTCTTTCCAACTATAAACTAATGCTCTGGACTACTGGCCAGTTCATTCATTTAACCTCCCTTTAGGGCAGCCCCTGTGTGAGGTGCTATTTGAGATGCTGGAAATGCAGTAGTGCACATTGTTTAATCGTCTTTATTTTTCTTATGAGTTAAAAAAATATTTAAGCCAGGTACAACGTTGAATATAGTATCCAGTGAGAGTTCATTGATTCATATACATCCTTTCATTCAGTCATTCAGCAGTCATAGATCTTCTTTGTCCAACACCAAGCTAGTTGTGAGGGATGTGAGGTTGAATAAGATAGAGGTTTTACCCTCAAAGATTCCTACTCTATCATTTATTGAACATCAAATTCCATATTTGTAGCTTGGATTAGTGTACATCAGTCAGCAAGTACTCACTGTCTAAAGCCATGGTAAGCATAGCAAAGAGCACATAAAGTCTAAGGCATGGTTCCTATCCAACGTGGATAGAACTGGAGAGTGTTATGCTAAGTGAAATAAGTCAGGCAGAGAAAGATACCATATGTTTCAGTCATATGTGGATCCTGAGAAACTTAACAGAAGACCAGTGGGGAGGGGAAGGGGACAAAAATGTTAGAGACGGAAGGAGGCAAACCATAAGAGACTCTTAAATACTGAGAACAAACTGAGGGTTGATGGGGGGTGGGGGAGAGGGGAAAGTGGGTGATGGGCATTGAGGAGGGCACCTGTTGGGATGAGCACTGGGTGTTGTATGGAAACCAATTTTACAATAAATTTTTATATATAATAAAAAATTATATATATACATATATATGTATATACATTATATATATACACATATATATGTATATATATATATATATAACTGTGTTTTGGGGACAGGGCACAAACATTTAGACAGGGAATGTAGTTCTTTTACTGACTAATATGAGATACAGATAATTTGGGGCAAGGAACAAATCTATTATATAGTCTGAGATTATTAGGAATTGCTTCATGAAGGACTGAGATTTTGCTTGGGACACACAATATGTAATAGGATAAAATAGGATATATGTGAGTGAACATTCCATGAATGAGAGCACCACACCATAAGGAAAATTGAAGAAATGGGACTCATCTTGCAATAGGAAAGGATTATAATGAGCCTAATTTACCTAGAGCATTTGGGAAATGTAAAGTGTAAAATAGAGTTACAACAGGGGTTGATTTTAGAAGGTCTTACATTTTTCTAAGCAAAAATGAATTTAATTTCTTCTCTGAGTAGCATAAGTTCTTCAAATGGAAATTACAAGGTGGTGCTTCTGTTAAACATAGAAGGTTGAATGAAATTCACCATGTCTTGTAATTCTACTAACACAGGAAAAAATAATTTAAGAAGGGCACAGTGACAGAACAGGAGAGGAAATGACAACAGATGAGAGAGGTCAACAAAATTTTTGAAGGCAGACAGTAAATGGTAACTGATCTAGTGGTGGGAAAGCTGAGGTTTAAATGCCTTTGGTGAGGAATGCCAATAAAAAGGCAAAATGATTTTCCTTCTGAACCTTCCACAGTCCTGGAAAGCCTCCAGAATTCAAGACACCACATATGTCTGAGAGATGAAATATGGATGGCACTAAAAACAAGAGGATTGGTCAAAAGTCCTCATAAGGAACACTTAGAGGACATCTATCCAACACCCTAGATCTCTATCCCCATCTATCTAATACCCTAGATATCTAGCCCCAAACAAGTCTCACAGGTGACTGCCCTGTCCAACCCCCACCCCAGCCAAAGTCAGAAGACTTACTATCTCTGTAGAGGCTGAATCAAAAATTTGCAATGGTAACATCAGGTGCTTCTGAGGGTAGGGTTGATATGTTGGAATGAAAGTCCACAAACTGAATGTCATGCTTCCAGCCCACATCTGCCTACTCTTAACTCTCAGAAGTGGATCAATCTGGTATGGTAAGGGTTAGTAGGGTTCCTCTGTGGGGAAACCATCCATCTTAAGAGAAGAATATTATGTACTGATACCTGAGGATGGCCAGAGAAATGGTTCCCACCCATTGCCCTCAGCGAGGCTCATATTAGTTTCCTGTGGCTGCCACAACAAATGAACACAACTAAGTGGCTTCACACTGTGAATAAAATTAATTCTCTCACAGTTCTGGATGCTAGAGGTCCAAAATATGGCAGGGTCTTACTTCCTCTAAGGGCTCTAGGGGTGAATTTATTTCCTTCCTTTTCCAGTCACTGGTGACTCCCAAGTATTCCTTGGCTAGTGGCTACATCACCCTGGTCTCTGCCTCTGTGGTCACATTGCCTCCTTGTCTTTTGTCTAAAATGTCCCTGGGCCTCTTTCTTATGAGGACATTTGTCATTGGATTTAGGGTCTTAAGACCCTTAACTTAATTACAACTGCAAGGACTTTTTTCCCAAATAAGGTAACATTCATAGGATACAGGAATTAGGATGTGGACATACATTTTTTTGCAGGGTCATTCAACCCATTACACTTATCATTCTACAAGCTCCAGCCATCCACACAAGAGTTTCTAATAAGCTTTTTTGACAGTGCTCTTAAATATTAAGGCAGAGTAGGGATCATCAGCATTGGAAAAATATATCCAAAACAAAAGACAAAAACAAAATAATATACAGAAAAAAGGAACTTGAGGGGGCGCTTGGTTAGTCAGTTGAGCATCTGACTCTTGATTTCAGCTTCAGTCATGATCCCAAGGTCATGAAATTGAGTACAGTGTTGGGCTCTGTGCTGAGCATGGAGCCTGCTTAATATTCTCTCTCTCCCCCACTCCCTCTACCCCTCTCCCTGGCATGCACTCCCTCTCTCTTAAAAAAAAAAAAAGGACTTGAGGGAATATGAATGATGGAGGGTACAAAAGATAACTCTTAAAAAGTGTAATTGATATTAGCAGAGGTCGAAGAGAAATAATTTTAATCACAAAATAAAAAATAAAAAAAGGAGAACATTTAGCAGTTAAGAAGAGCCCTTGGAAATTAATGTAAAATAAATAATGTAAAATTTCATTAATGCAACATGAATTAATGTAAAAAAATATAAATATGTAATGAAAATAATGAGGAGTAAATGGTTGGAATACAAGATTAATGAAATCACCTAGAAAGTAGAACAAAAATTTTTAAAAAATCAGAGGGTTAGTCCAACATTCAATTTATAAGAGTCCATAAAGAGAACAGGGAAGAGGGCAGGGAGAAACTTACAAGTAAAAATACTAAAAATGTTTCCAGAATCAGTAAACACACATTGCCAGAGTAAAAGTCTGTTGAAACATGCGCAAGGATATTCTTTCCAGCATTAGTTTTTGGTGATGGGAAGTTGGAGAGAACCTGGGCATCCACAGTTGGTAAAGTACATGGGTCAACTGTGGGATGCATCCCATGACATACTATGCAGCAGTTAGGAGCAACAAATACTATGTACACACGACAACATAGAGTATCTTAAAAGCATAAAATTTAGTGAAAACAAGAAATAGTATAGTATAATGCATGTAAAAATACATACACACAAAATACATAGATTGTAAGAATGAATTCAATAAAAAGTATACATTGAGTACAAGTTTCTCTTGAAAGTAGAGCATTCTTTGTTTTGTTTTTTTTTTTAAGTTTATTTAATTTTGGAGGAGAGAGAGACAGAGTGTGAGCAGGGGAGGGGCAGAGAGAGAGGGAGACACAGAATCCTAAGTGGGCTCCAGGCTCTGGGCTGTCAGCACAGAGCCCGACACAGAGCTCGAACCCACAAGCTATGAGATAATGACCTGAGCCGAAGTCAGACACTTAACTGACTGAGCCACCCAGATGCCCCCTTTAACATAAAATTTTAAAGTAGTTTCAGATGTACAGTCTATTGATTCAACAATTCTTTTTTTTTTTTAATTTTTTTTTCAACGTTTTATTTATTTTGGGGACAGAGAGAGACAGAGCATGAACGGGGGAGGGGCAGAGAGAGAGGGAGACACAGAATCGGAAACAGGCTCCAGGCTCTGAGCCATCAGCCCAGAGCCCGACGCGGGGCTCGAACTCCCGGACCTCGAGATCGTGACCTGGCTGAAGTCGGACGTCTAACCGACTACGCCACCCAGGCGCCCCGATTCAACAATTCTATACATTACTTGGCACTTACTATGATAAGTGTAGTCACCATACAACATTATTACAATATAATTGATTATATTCCCTTTGCTGTACTATTTGGCTTCATGACTTACTTGTTTTATAACTGAAAATGTGTAACTCTTAATCTTTTTATCTGTTTTGCACCCCCCACCCCGCTTACTTCCCCTCTCTGACAACCATGAGTAGTCTATATTTAAGAATCTGGTTTTTGTTTGTTTTTTCATTTGTTTTGTTTTTTTATATTTCACATGTAAGTGAAATCATGTGGCGTTTTTCTTTCTCTGACTTATTTCACTTCACATAATATACCCTATGTCCATCCATGTTGTCACAAGTGGCAAGACCCCATTCTTTTTTATAACTTAGTAATATTCCATTGTCTATGTATGCCACATATTCTTTATCCATTTCTCTGTGGATGGACACTTGAGTTACTTCCATATCCTGGCTGTTGTAAATAGCGCTGCAATAACATAGGGGTGCTTATATCTTTTCAAATTAGTGTTTTCATTTTTGGGGGGCAAATATCTGGTAGTGGAATTAATGAATCATATGGTGTTTCTGTTTTTAAATTTTTGAGGAAACTCCATATTATTTACCACAGTGGTTGAACCAGCTTACATTCCTACCAACAGTGCACAAGGGTTCACTTTTCTCCTTGCTAACACTTCTTATCCTTTTTGCTACTAGCCATTCTGACTGGTGTGGTATGATACCTAATTATGGTTTTGACTTTCATTTCTTTGATTAGTGATGTTGAGCATCTTTGTGACTGTTGGCCATCTGTACATTGTCTCTGGAAAAAATGTCTATTCAGATCTTCTCGATTTTTTAATCAGATTTTTTTTTTGGTGTTTATTTGAAAGTAGAGCATTCTTGTGAAAACTTTCATATACCAATGTGGTGTAAAACAAAGAAACAATTACCATTTTATAAAAGCAAAATGCTCTTTGGATTTTTTTCAGTTATCAAAAATATGTACTAATGTGGGTTTTTCATGAAAGTGAAGTGGTGTAAAGTAAACTTTCAGATAGCAGAGGAAACCCGTCTATTGTAAGGGCAGTTTGTATAGCAGAAATATGGGAAGAGGGTATGGATATAAAAGGGAACAAATTAATTTAATTAATTAATAATAAAAATGCCCACTGAGCATTTGACACAACTAATGAAAAGAGACCACACACCAAGATAAATCATCATAAAATCTCAGAACATCTGAATAAAGATAATATTCCAAAAGCTTCTGGTTATTGGGAAGGCAATATATTTTAACAACAAAGAATCAGGAGTTAGGGTGGCTTTGGGCTTCTCAATGATACTTAAAGTTAGAATTGAACAGAGAAGTTCCTAAATATTTCTGAAGGAAAAAAATTTCCAAGATAGAAATCTATACCCAGCCAAAATAGCAATAATTTCTGAGAATAGAATGGCAGTATTTTGAGACTGTCTTTCTGAAGAAGTTACTGGAGAATGTGAATCTCTAAAAATAAGGAATTAATTGAAGAAAGAGAAGGACATGATATTCATGCAAACAAGGGATTCAATAGAGAAAACAGGCAAAGGGGATTCCAGGATGATTATGAAGGGAAGTCTACAATGATAACTGTCAGAAGACCTAGAGAGCAGCAAATTCAGATTTGGATAGGATGACAGAGAGCTTAAGAATGATATCTTTAAGGAAAGAATTAAGCAAGTTATTCCCTGATGTACATTGTATTCAGAAAAGTTCAAAGGTTTTGTGAAGATTATATATATGAATGTATAATTTATATATATGTGTATATATATAAATGTTTGAATTGTGTATAAACATATTCATATATGTATTTATATGCACACACCTCCATATGAGCAACTCCACAAAATACAAAAGGGTTACCACTAGAGACATGTAAGCATAGTAAGTTAGTTTTGTGTGTAGCTGAGCCTTAATGGATTGTGAAATGACCCCGTATGGTGTTATAATTGCCTTGAGAGGATGGGGGAAGATAAATAAGGGGAGGGGAAGGGAATGTCAAAGACTGAAATATTAGGTTCCATAGTGAGAAAGTCTTTAAGCAGTATCCTAAATTGAAAAATAGGGGTGCCGGGACCCCTGGGTGGCTCAGTCGGTTAAGCGTCCGACTTCGGCTCAAGTCATGATCTCGCGGTCCGTGCGGTCCATGAGTTCGAGCCCCACATCGGGCTCTGTGCTGACAGCTCAGAGCCTGGAGCCTGTTTCGGATTCTGTGTCTCCCTCTCTCTCTCTCTGACCCTCCCCCATTCATGCTCTGTCTCTCTCGGTCTCAAAAATAAATAAACGTTAAAAAAAAAATTAAAAAAAAAAAAAAAGAAAGAAAAATAGGGGTGCCTGCGTGGCTCAGTCGGTTAAGCGACCAACTTTGCCTCAGGTCATAATCTTGCATTTGTGGGTTCAAGCCCCACACTGGGCTCTGTTCTGACAGATCAGAGCCTGGATCCTTCTTCAGATTCTGTCTGTCTGTCTCTCTCTCTCTCTGCCCCCCCCCACTCTTCCTCTGTCTCTCTCTCAAAAGTAAACAAACATTAAAATTTTTAAAGATAAAGAAATATCAATTATGGAGGTATAATATTAAAAAATTAAAAAAGGATACTAGAAAAAAATACAGGTACAATTTACAAATGATGGTTTCTGGGGAGTGAGAGTCAGGGGTGCGGAGAGGTGTGGCAGTAGATGGCTATCTCTTCATGATAAGTTTTTAAAAAATATTTGAGTTTAAAAGTCAATGTGCATACCTTGAGAAAAAATGTGCATACCTGTATGTGCAGTAAAATTACTGCATATACAGAAAAGTGTGGGGTGAAAGGAATATATAAGACCATTCATCTAGCATCAGTGGGGGAAGCATTGACATGGAGAGAGACGAGATTCACTAGGATTAAGAAGGAAATGACCATACTAGTCCAAGTATGTGGTATTGAGAGCCTGTGGTGACTTGTGAAATGGTTATGAAATAAAAGCAGGAAGCACTGTGAAGACATTCTTAATACTGTGCATCTTGAGTGGAAAGTCATAAGATGTAATGGGACTTCTTATATATTTACTCATTCAGTGAGCATTTATTGACATCCTTTATGTCCAAGCACTGCTCTAGGTCATTTGCTCCATATTGTCTGTACCTACAACTCAGATACTATCTCTCAGTGACTACGTATGGAAGGAGCTTGACCATAGAGTTCATTTGTCATGTGTTTATGCAGAGGGGATAATCTCTTATTTATGTAATCTTACTTGATGTTCTTTATCCCTACTTGTTTCCAAAGTGTGTCCATGGTTAATTTAGAAAATTCAAGCCCTGTTCTTACTATTTGAAGAGGGAGGGAAATAGATGCTATGTGAACAAATCAACCATATTCCAAATAAGGCTTCTATATGGGTTCAAGACATACTTTAACAGAGCTAGAACTAGGACAGAGCACTGCCCTCCAGGACAATTTCTATGTCTAACTGTATCCAATCTATAGACCATCTCTGGTTTGGAGTTGTTTCTTTTAGTTCTCCTACGTCCTTCTCTGGATGGGAAAGAGTGGCACATTGGTGGAAGCGTGATCTTTTGGCATGTGACAGTCATGAGTGAGACCCTAATCTTGCCACTTACCAGCATTGTGCATTTGGATAAATTACTCTGAGCTCACCTCCTTCTCTGTAAAATGGGATAGTAATGTCTTTCATTGACAGAGACCTAGCCCAGGGTCTGGCATCGAGTAGCCATTAGCTCTTATGTCCTTTGATAATACTGACATTCATTTTCTCCACCTGTTAGGTCTAGGTGACTATCATCTGAGTAGCAGCCTGTGATATTTTGTGTGAACAGGCTGTGAGATCATCAGCTCCCCTCTGATGGGGAGACAGCCTCCTCAGGTTGGGAGATGAAACAGACCCGGGATGGCATATGTCTCCTTAGCACTTCTGGAGTAGCCTAGGAAGTGAAAACAGCAGCTGGGAACAGCTGGTGTAAATAAATTCTGACATTTAAAAGAGTGTTAACAATAGGGGCCTTACAGGCTGGGAGTGAAATATTTCTGTCCCTGTTTCTTTTTCACATTCTGATGCTCAACACATATGGAGTTTTACCAGTGTCTGCAGAGGGTTTAGCAGTAGCTAGTTCTGTGTACAGAGGGCCAAGGATGCTCTCTTCTGCTTGGTCTGGTTCTCACATGCCTCTGGAGGGGATGTAGACTTTCTCTTTTGAGTAAGCAGTTGGTTGGGAGTTGCACTTGAAAGCTAGAGGAAAGCTCTGGAGATTTTATTTCCAGGGGACATGTTCCCAGTGACCTGAAAGCAGTTTGAATGTTATATGAGAAGGCTTTCCTAAAGCAGAGAAAGAAGGCAGTGGAAGGAAGAGCCCCTATGTTGGGCAAGTGACGAGATGAGTCTGAGCGAGAGGGGGCAGGCAGCCTATGCCAGTGCTCATGACTCACTGGATACGAAGTGTGCAAGTAACTGAGCCACCCATCTCAGAGGCATGGGATTCAGTGAAAGGAGGGCTGTGAGGTAAGTTGGTCACCCTCGATGTATTTAAAGAGGAAGTATAGATAGAAGCATTGCAGTGTTTTTACTTGTCTCAGAGGAAATGGGATTTGATGAAAACCATTAGCTTAGGCTTGAAGAGAAGCAGAGCTTCCTGTCTCCATGGAAACAAACCAGAACTGCATAAGCACAGGACTACAGGGCAGAAGGCGCACACAAACAGAAAATGGCCCTAAGCTAGCCCATTGGCTCTATCCACTGCTCCCAGGGCTTCTGGAGGGAGGAAGGTAGGATTGGGGGAGCAGTTGTGCTGTCTCCAAACTGGGACAGGGACAGCCAGGCCAGAGATGCTTACAAATGCACACCGGAAGCAATTGGAAACTTCATGTATGTAAAGCGTGTCATAGTTTTCAAAGCATCTTTGCTTCCATGTGTTTTTAAACGTATCATGTGGCCTCCATCCAGGAATATTGACAACATGGCACAACTAGAGAAAGGCTGCTGAGGGTTAGCCTAGAGTATCCTGTCCATACAGACTTTAGTGTGAGTTTTAATCTGCACATGCATTCACGCACACACTTATTCACATACACTAGTCTTCATGTACACAGGGGTACATACAGGGTATAAAATGCCAAGACCCACTGTCCAGATCCTCTTGCCCTAAGGACTAATGGGGAGTGGTGAACTTTCCCTATTAGAGGAGGAATTCTTCTGGTTCCATCTCTTGAGTGAGTGGAATGGCTCCCATAACAAGCATGGTCACAGCTGTCTGTCTGTCCTGCCACCAACTCATTTGCTGAGTGTGTTTGAGAATTAAGTGCAATTCAGCAAATGCTTATTGAGTATTTACTATACACAAGACACTTTGCTAGACTGAGATCACAAAGATAAAATAAGGAGATTGTAGATTGATTAAGGAAATAATTTAAAATATATGTAATGGAATCTAAATTCAAACAGATCCAGGGTTTTAGCCCTATCCAAAGCAATTAATTTAATATATATACCATATATTTTTTTAAGATTTGTAGATGTCACATATTTTGAGCACCTACTATCTTGCAAGGCATAACTGAGGATACAAAATTGAATAGGACCTAGGTCCTGTCCAGAAGGAAGAGACCAACAAGTGTATCTTCAATATTAAACTTTGGATCTCCTGAATCACCTGTCATTGCTTCTCTTTGGATATTAGAAGATGGCACCTCAGTATCTCCCAGACCTGACTTGTGTGTAGGTGAACTATACGGTAATTTTCCTGCCGGGATTCAGACACTGGAATCAACCATAGAAATTCATTTATTCATGCAGCTAATGTTCCTGAGTTCTTGCTGTACATCACCTGCTTCTAGAGGCGGAGGGTCTATCAAACAAGGACAGAGAGCTGTTACCCTCAAGGAGCTTGTAGTCTAAGTAGAGAGACAGCACAGGGAAAGCATTTAGATTAGAAGAGGCAAAGATCAGTCAAGGCCAAGTGAAGAAATTGCCATTGAGATGTAGTTTATTTATTTATTTTTTAAAATATATGAAATTTATTGTCAAATTGGTTTCCATACAACACCGAGTGCTCATCCCAAAAGGTGCCCTCCTCAATACCCATCACCCACCCTCCCCTCCCTCCCCCACCCCCCATCAACCCTCAGTTTGTTCTCAGTTTTTAAGTCTCATACGCTTTGGCTCTCTCCCACTCTAACCTCTTTTTTTTTTTTTTTTTCCTTCCCCTCCCCCATGGGTTCCTGTTAAGTTTCTCAGGATCCACATAAGAGTGAAACCATATGGTATCTGTCTTTCTCTGTATGGCTTATTTCACTTAGCATCACACTCTCCAGTTCCATCCACATTGCTACAAAAGGCCATATTTCATTTTTTCTCATTGGCACGTAGTACTCCATTGTGTATATAAACCACAATTTCTTTATCCATTCATCAGTTGATGGACATTTAGGCTCTTTCCATATTTTGGCTATTGTTGAGGTTGCTGCTATAAACATTGGGGTATAAGTGTCCCTATGCATCAGTACTCCTGTATCCCTTGGATAAATTCCTAGCAGTGCTATTGCTGGGTCATAGGGTAGGTCTATTTTTAATCTTCTGAGGAACCTCCACACTGCTTTCCAGAGCGGCTGCACCAATTTGCATTCCCACCAACAGTGCAAGAGGGTTCCCGTTTCTCCACATCCTCTCCAGCATCTGTAGTCTCCTGATTTGTTCATTTTGGCCACTCTGACTGGCGTGAGGTGATATCTGAGTGTGGTTTTATTTGTATTTCCCTGATAAGGAGCGACATTGAACATTTTTTCATGTGCCTGTTGGCCATCCGGATGTCTTCTTTAGAGAAGTGTCTATTCATGTTTTCTGCCCATTTCTTCACGGGGTTATTTGTTTTTCGGGTGTGGAGTTTGGTGAGCTCTTTGTAGATTTTGGATACTAGCCCTTTGTCCGATATGTCATTTGCAAATATCTTTTCCCATTCCGTTGGTTGCCTTTTAGTTTTGTTGGTTGTTTTCTTTGCTGTGCAGAAGCTTTTTATCTTCATAAGGTCCCAGTAATTCACTTTTGCTTTTAATTCCCTTGCCTTTGGGGATGTGTTGAGTAAGAGATTGCTACGGCTGAGGCCAGAGAGGTCTTTTCCTGCTTTCTCCTCTAAGGTTTTGATGGTTTCCTGTCTCACATTCAGGTCCTTTATCCATTTTGAGTTTATTTTTGTGAATGGTGTGAGAAAGTGGTCTAGTTTCAACCTTCTGCATGTTGCTGTCCAGTTCTCCCAGCACCATTTGTTAAAGAGACTGTCTTTTTTCCATTGGATGTTCTTTCCTGCTTTGTCAAAGATGAGTTGGCCATACGTTTGTGGAAAGAATGAGTAATGGTTGACTAGAAGCAAAAGGGAGGACATCCCAGCAGGTTAGTAGTCAAGAAGGTATAAAAGGTATATTCTGAGTAACTTGAATGAATCAAGTCAGGAAAAGTAGTGAACATGAAACTAGAGGCAAAGGCAGAGGCTCATCATGAAGGGCTCATTATATGGGCTAAGCTGATGAGTTTAAATCTGATTCCGGAAGCTCTTGGGAGGTTCTCAAGTTTTAAGCAGGGAAGATGACCAGTTTACAATCAAAGATGATCATCCTGAACATAAGGGAAGGGAAGCAAAAATAATGTAAAAACAGGGAGGGGGACAAAACACAAGAGACTCTTAAATACGGAGAACAAACAAAGGGTTACTGGAGGGGTTGTGGGAGCGGGGATGGGCTAAATGGGTAAGGGGCTTTAAGGAATCTACTCCTGAAATCATTGTACTGTTTGCTAACTAACTTAGATGTAAATTTAAAAAAATAAGTTAAAAAAAAAAAAGATGATCATCCTGAAGAAATTATTTAGAGAAACAAGACTGAAGACAGGGAGACTTTAGGAGCAAAGCGGAAGAAGCAGTGAGGCCCAAAGCAACCCAGTGGTGTGGCTCTGGACAGGATGGGCCAGATCCAAGAGGTGTTGGTTAGACAGCATGTGCATGTCTTGGTGACTGTTTGGGTGTGTCTGAGTGTGGACTGGGGGTAAAAATAAGAGGGAAGTCTCTTGGACTGCTTCTAGATTTCTGAATTGAGCCACTTTGTGGCTAGGGGAGAACACAGGACAAAGAGGTTTTGAGGGAAGGAGGATAGGTTTTAGATCTGTTGAGTTGGAGAAAGCATAACACACTTTACACCAGTTGGCTAGTTTACAGCAGTAATATAGGGCTTGTTTCAGGTTGATTTTTTTTTAAGCTGTAATTTTTTGAGATTGTGCTATACATTGAAAATTACACCAATGCCATGACACACATTGTTTCATTTAATCCTCACATGACCCTATAAGGTATTACTATCTTCTTTTATGAATAGGGTAACCAAGAGGGAAGTTTGGTAATTTGCCTAAGCTCACAAAGCTGTTAGGCAGCAGGTTCAGAATTTGGAAATGAGAGCTGCCATGGCCAAACACCTATGCTGTTAAACACATCCTGCATATGGTAAATGTCCTTTTTGGAAGGAAATTAGCTGGCATACAGAACAGCACATCTTGATGGAAATGAAGGGGTCTTTGGTGGCTGGCAAGACATGTAGAACTTTCTGGCCCTGCAGACAGAGATTTTATGTTCAACACCAGTAATCACCAGAGTAGTGTTCGAAGTCCCTCCCTTGACTACAAGGACCCTTTCTTGGATGAGTTGTGTGACCATGAAGGTCACATATAAAGCTATGAGAGCTTGTTGGGAGCATCTGCATTTCCCCAAGATACTGTTTCGTATATCAGTTGTCAGAGTTGTATCTTAGATTGGGATAAAAATTATTTGAGGTAGAACGGACTGTAAGAGACTATAAGTGGCCTCTGTGTTACAATCGAGGAAACCTGAATAGAAAGTGAAGCAACTTGCCCAAGTTATAGTCAGCTATTTAGTGGAGGATCTTGACTGGAACCTAGGTTCTCTGGCTCTCTGTCCAGAGTGCTTTCTTCCTCTGTACAATAGGTGTAGTTTAGTAGTAAAATATGGACACTGTAAACAGTATATCTGGGTTTGAATCCCATCTCTATTACTTGTCATCTTTGTGAACTTAGACAAGTCACTTCATATTTTCATACCCTTAATTACCCAACTGCAAACAAGGATACTAGTATCCACCATGTAGGATGGTTGAGAAAACTAAATCAGATCATGCATGTGAAGTGTTTAGTACCTGGGAGAGAGTTAATACTTAATCAGTGTTAGCTATTAATAGCAGATTTCTTCTCTCCAGAACCTAGTCTACACCTCAGAAGGTAGAGCTGGGAAAGAGTCATTCTTCTTACCTACCAAGTAACCCCTCTGAGTCAGTTACAGGAGCTGAGATGTTTTGGGATACCACTGGTAGGGCTAATTGACTATGGCACCCTTCAGGGAATAGTAATAACATACCAGTAGACCACATGCTTGTGCCCCACATGTGGCCATCACCTTAGACATTCCTCTTCTTGCAGTTTCTTGGAAATGCCCTGGACTTTCTGCCTTCTGCTCCTGTGGTCTAGAGTAGGCCCCTGCCCCTTTAGTTTTCCTTGTTGAATTCTTGCCCTCACAGCCTGTTTCAACTTTGACCTCTTTCATGAGATATTTCCAGATCCATACCCCTCCTCCCATTCTTCAATTAGGATTAAAATCTTCCTCCCATATACTCTCATAATACTATGCATCTGTCTATTATAGAATCTATTACTCATAATAACATGCAATTTTGTTATAGAACTTAATAATATTCAAGACAAGAGCTAACATTTATTGAAAGCTCGTCATCTGCCAGATGCTATGCTAAATACTTTATATACATTATTTCAGTTAATTTTTATAACAGCCTCATGAGTAAGGTACTGTTGTTAACCCCAGTTTATAAATGAGAAAATGGAGACTGAGAGACTTTGAGCCATGCCTAAGGCTGCACATTTAAGTGAGTGGAGTGTATTGGAGCCATAAATGTTCCTGTCACCTGTTAGTTTTTGTTTCTTGTGCTAGAGATGGCTTTCCCTGTAATTGGATCTCTCCTAAGATCTTAGTGCCTGGTTCTTGGCTCAATAAATAATTGCTGAATTGAAGGGAGATCCAGTAACACCAGGCCCCTCTTAGAGGATGCCATACACCCTGTGACTTTCTGGAGAATAATATTGCAGAGATGAAGGAAGATGCTGGTATCTTAAAAGTAAGGAGCATAGTCACTGGCACTGGAGATCCAGATGGCAGCCTCAGAGAGACTGTTTATTCTGCACAGTGATGGCCCCTACCTGCATCTTCCAGACAAGTAATTGTCTCACATTGAGCAGTTTTTTCATGTGGCTATTGCTAGTAATATTTTTTTTTAGTTATTGATCATGTTCCTTGCCACTTTCTTATTGACATGTTTATCTTTTTCAAATGAACTTAAAAGACCCATTTGTTTAGCAAAGATATTAACCTTTTTTATCGTATGTAGCAATATTTAGGGAATAAATAATTGCTTTTCAAGGATAGTTAAAGTTGTTATCATATCAGGAGTTGTGGGCAACTAAGTCTGTTGGAAGCAGAAAAAGACTATAAAATGGTTATTCTTTTTAAATTTAGAGCACTTCATTTAGAAAGCATTCCATATGTGTTCTTTTGTTTGATTCTCACAGTGGTCCTAGGAATTGTGTTACCATTATTTTAGAAATAAGGATATTAAAGCTCAAAGTGATCAAGTATTATGCCCTAAGTCATAAATCTGAAAGTGTGGTATTCTGGTGCGGTGGAAGCCAACCATCGTATCCAGAAAGGTCACCTTCCAGGGGCTGGGTCGAAGTGTTCAGGGAAAATAAACAGAGAAATCAGTAAGTAGGACAATCAAGATAAATTATCAAGATGAGGGACTGTTCTATCCGTACTCACCATTTTATAGAGACATTTGAACTATTATATTGGGACTTCATTTTAGGTGCCTATTTGGTGATGTTGAGACAGTAGCCAAATATAAAAAGGCCTGATTGTCTTTTGAAGAATTTTTTACACATGGAATTTCTGGTTGGCTAAGTTCTTAAATTTTTTTTTTTTAACGTTTATTTATTTTTGAGACAGAGAGAGACAGAGCATGAACGGGGGAGGGTCAGAGAGAGAGGGAGACACAGAATCTGAAACAGGCTCCAGGCTCTGAGCTGTCAGCACAGAGCCCGACGCGGGGCTCGAACTCACGGACCGCGAGATCATGACCTGAGCCGAAGTCGGACGCTTAACTGACTGAGCCACCCAGGCGCCCCTAGTTGGCTAAGTTCTTAAATGGCTGAAACAATCGTGTCATCTCTTCTGCCACACCCTAACTAACTTCGTACAGATTCATCCTTTAATACTCTGATACCTTTATTTAATGTGTGTATATGTGCAGTGTGTGTATATACACACTGCACATATGCACACATATTTATATACATACTTAATACATACACATATTTTCACATGTTTGTGATGCTTTGTATTCATGCTGCAACTCTAATGCACACACATACTGTTCTTCAGTTTGTCCTTCCATGAAGTACTTAAGGACCCAGCAGAAGACTGTACCATTCTGAATTCACCTTGAACAGCATACACTATATTGTATACTTGTACAGTATATTTAAACCTATTCCAAGAATGTTTCCACTAAAAATCCCATTTTTCTTATCTGTTTTTCAGAAGAGGAGTTAATGTTTACTTAATAGAATAATATAATATGAAATAATGTTTAAGAAGATGGCTTTGCTAACATACAGACCTGGATTTAATTTCCTGTCTGCCACTGAGCTCCAAAGAGTACCTCTTTTCTTAGATATCCCTTAGGCATCTCACATTCAGGATGCTCTAAAGTGAATTCATTGTCTCATTCTTCTACCCTAAACTCAGCACTCTCCCTTTGTTACCTTTTACCACATTTATTACACAAGATAGCAACCTTAGTTAATGCCTTCTTTTCACTTATTCTCTGCATCTAATTGCTCATCAAGACCTGCTGATTCCACCCTTGAAAGGTTTCATGAACTGTATCCTGGATTGTAGCAATTGTCTCTTTAAGTACTCTCCTTACTGGAATCTGGCCTGTTGTCCATCACCAAAGCAGTCTTTCCAAAGTAGACATTTAATTACATGATTTGTATATCTTAACTATTTATAATGGCTTCCTATTGCCTAAGTAATGGACTCATTCATGTTTTCACTTGTTCAGGTTTTCAACAAATAGATATTGAACCTCTGCTATGTGCCAGCTAGTGTTCTAGATGCTGCCTGCACAGCAGAGAACAAAACAAACAAAAAGTCCTGTACTCATGAAGCTTGAATTCTAATATGAGCATATCCAATTGTTGCATATTTTCATTTAGGTAAATGAAAAGGCAAACCCTGTTCTTGAAAAGGAATATTTTAAATCACAAAGATGTTTCTTTCCTCTAACTTTAATATTAATAAACACAAATAAGACTTTCCTTTTTTAAATGTTTATTTATTTTTGAGAGAGAGAGAGCATGCATGCAATGGAGGGGCAGAGGATCTGAAGTGAGCTCTGAGCTGGCAGCAGTGAGCCCGACATGGGACTCAATCTCATGAACCATGAGATCATGACCTGAGCTGAAGTCAGACACAACCGATTGAGCCACCCAGGGGTCCCCAAATAAGATTTTCACTTTACTAAATTGAAACTTACTTGAACACTTATATATCTAAGAATAACCAGGGTATTGCTTATTACTTAGAACATGAGGAACAGAGACTTTTTCTACAAGTAGTAAATTGTATTCTAAAGCTATAGTAATTG
>NW_024412426.1:8617084-8648078 GCF_014898765.1 Herpailurus yagouaroundi
GTATATATATATATATATATATATATATATATATATATATATATGGGTGTATATATCAACACACACACATATATATGAATTTACAATAGTATATATGTCATTTCAAATTAGTGAAAATGACCTATTCAATAAAAGGTGTTAATCTATGGCCAGCACTTAAAAAGAAAAAATTGAATTAGATCCCTAACTCTCATATCTTATACCATAATAAACTGCAGGTGGAGCTAGTACATATGTATATTTTTTAAGTAAATCATAAAAGTATTCAAAGAGATTATGCACAATTTAAAATTCTTCAAGGGGAAGGCTTTTATAAGGATGATACAAATTAATAAGCCATTAAGGAAATAATTAATACATTTGAATTTGAAAAAATAAAAATATACTACCATAATTCATTAATAAAATGAAAAGACAAAATGAGTTAGTTTTGAATTTTATTTTAATTTTTTATTTTAGAGTAAAAGAGAGTGTGAGGGTGAGTAGGGGAGGGCAGAGGAAGAAAGAGAACATCTTAAGCAGGCGCTGCTCTTAGCATGGAGTCTGTGTGGGGCTGGATCCCACAACCCTGGGACCATGACCCGAGCTGAAATCAAAAGTGGGACGCTCAGGGCGCCTGGGTGGCACAGTCGGTTAAGCGTTCGACTTCAGCCAGGTCACGATCTCGCGGTCCGTGAGTTCGAGCCCCGCGTCGGGCTCTGGGCTGATGGCTCAGAGCCTGGAGCCTGTTTCCGATTCTGTGTCTCCCTCTCTCTCTGCCCCTCCCCCATTCATGCTCTGTCTCTCTCTGTCCCAAAAATAAATAAACATTGAAAAAAAAATTTTTTTTTAAAAAGTGGGACGCTCAACCAACTGAGCCACCCAATCGCCCCTATTTTTGAATTTTAGATTGAGTCTGTAGTGGATTAGATGTAAATTTTTTTTAAAGGTGATTGGCTAGTAATAAGACTATAAAAAGATCTGTTTGTGAACAGAAGATGAGGATATCAAGCACTGATGACTGAAATATAAAGAGAAAACATCGTGAAGATTTTAGGTGGTAAAATTGTCAGGATATGGTAAATGAGAGACTGTATTGGGTGAGGAAAGATCATGGAGGATATCCCAAGATTCAGTTGTAAATGTCTTGGAGAACTTTGTTGCCATTTACTGAGATGAATAATAGAGGAGAAAAGAAAAAAAGAAAAAAAAGCTCTTGTTCTGGGAGAAAGATGCTTTTGATTTCAGACAGAGTTTGAGGTCGGCGAGGGCCAAATAAGTAGATAAGATTAACCAATATCTGTGTTTTAAGAACAGAGAGAGAAAAGATGTGACAT
The DNA here is from genome assembly GCF_014898765.1 of Herpailurus yagouaroundi. Taxonomy (NCBI): domain Eukaryota; kingdom Metazoa; phylum Chordata; class Mammalia; order Carnivora; family Felidae; genus Herpailurus; species Herpailurus yagouaroundi. Next base: position 8,618,401 of record NW_024412426.1, read on the forward strand.
GCTATCAGGACATGGTAGAGCAAATGGTAAAAATAGACAAGTTTATCCATGGAGGACATATAGGAAAGAAAAAAAACAGAGCCAGAGATAGAGATTTATCAAAAATACTAACCATTAAAGAGTTGGAATATCAAGATTGGTCAAAAGGAGATCATGAAAACACCACATCATGAAAGATGAAGAAGTACACAGTTTCAAAAAGGAAGAAGAAAATCCCAAATGTTGAATGAGTCCTAGAGTCATTTTCAGTCAGTCATCTTCAGTCAGTACAAACATGACTGAAAAATAGCTGTTGAAGTGGGCAATGTGAGGACCTGGCTGGTTTTTAAATTTTTTTTTTTAATTTTGAAATAATAGAGAACCCAGGAAATTGCAAGAAAAAAAGTACAGAGAACTCTTCATGTACCTTTTACCTGGTTTCCCTCAGTGATAACCTCATGCATAACACCATAGAACAATACCAAAGCCCGGAAGTTGGCATTGGTACAATCCAAAGAACTAATTCTGACTTTGCAGGTTTTACATGCGTGTGTGTGTGTGTGTGTGTGTGTGTGTGCATGCGCGCACGTGTGTATAGTCTCATGCAGTTTTATCAGGTGTAGAACCTGAATTGTGCAACCACCCCCACAATCAAGATGCAGACATGTTTCATCACCACAAGACTTGCTCATGCTCTCCCTTTATAACACACCATTGTCCCTTAGCCATTCCCCACAACCCCTGGTGACCACTAATGTGTTCTCCATTTCTAATTCTGTCATTTTGAGAATGCCATATAAATAGAATTATATAGTAGGTAACCTTTTGAAATGGGCAGTTTTTTTCACTAGGTAGAATTTCCTTAAATTCTCCCCAGATTGTTCCATGTAATAATAGCCCATGCCTTTTTACTTCTGAATAGTATTCCATGGTGTGGATGTACCACTGTTTGTTTAACCATAAACCCGTTGGAGGACATTGGGTTGTTTTTAGTTTGGGGCTATTACAGATAAAGTTAGGATGAATATTTCTGCATAGATTTTTGTGCAAACAAGTTTTCTTTCCTCTGAGATAAATGCTCAAGAGTACAATTGCTGGGCCATATGGTAAGTGCATGTTTAGTTTTATCAATCTTTCTAGCATGGCTGTACCATTTGATATTCCTGCTAGCAATATATGAGAATCCTATGTTTTCCAGGTCCTCACCGGCCTAGCTTAAAAATAAATAATAGACCATGAACATTAATATCACAACTTTATGTTGATATTGTAAGACAATATAAGTAATGTTGGCTAACGATGATTAAATATGTGACTTTTTAAACAATATTATGAAACAGTAAATTCTTAGAAAAAGAGAATAAACAAAAACAGAAGGCTAACATTGAGTGTGTAGAACAGATGAATAACTTTTAATTTTAACAATTAAGGGCTTTAAAGCAAACAGATTAATCAGCACAGCTTCCACTGCTAACTTCCCTCTTCATCTGTTTATTAAAGAATCCAAATTAATGTTCCTTATCTTGCATGACCTCTCAAAGTTTAGCGGAACCTACTTTTCCACCCTTGATCCTACATTCCTCTCCTTTAGCCCTGCCACACACCTGCTGCTACTGGATTTCCCAGGTACACATACCTCCATTTTTTGCTTTGCTTAGAAGAAGCCACCTCTCATAACCCCCTCCACTTGCGTGCTTTATTTGATTGGGGATTCATCTTGTAAGGTGAAATTCCTCATTAAGTTTCCTCATCTGTTTCCATCGCACTATGTATAATCCTCTATTAGAACCCTTGTCTTATAGTTATTTGTGGATGTCTTTGTCCCTTTCATAAAATTATGAAGGCAGGCACCATGGTGAGTTCATCTTTCTTTCCCTAGCACTTAGCAAGCATAATTTGTATGCACACAGTAGGCTCCCAGTAAATGCCCTCCTGTAAACAAATCAAAGGCCATCTTCCGTGTTTGTGGGGTGTCTGTATTTGTCAGAAATTTTCCTGAGATCTTGGGCATTGTTTTCAATGGGTATAATGCCCTTGAAGCCCAAGTTTAATATTGGCTGAAGAGCTGGGCACAGATTAGTGTAATAGAACTCCCATTATTTTGGGAGTTGTCAAGGGACAACTCTAAGAGCTGTGTAGACCTTCTCCATTACAGGGAGAAAGAGGGAACATTTGTCATTATCAGTATGGTGGACATGACCCAGTGTAATCAAATCGTTGCTATTTGAGAGGCTTTTAAATGGCTTTCTTTGCTGTCATAATTTGTCCCACATGCTCATTTCACTGTAGCATTTGTGTCAAAATCTTATGCTTTTCAAGATTAGAAAAGAATTTTATGCTTGAACCTAGGTCTCTTTTTCTGGTCTGTGGAATCTCATAGTAATTGCTTTCACCACATGGAAATTTGTAATAGTGTTAGAACCTCACTTCATTCTGAGCTTATGGCCCATAGTCAAGCCCCTATAATTAGACATGTTTTCTGTGCACTTGCAGACATGGGCACACTGAGGTGGCTGAAATAATACCTCCCAATTTCCCCAGTTGATAATCACAGTCTTTACAACTTGGTTATATACTGGGTACTTGGCATTTCTAGCTGTTAAGTTCTGATTCTGTTAGAGTTGTGGTTGAATTAAAAGTTCTTTATTTTCCCCTTGGTGTTAAGTGAGCCACGACATTTTCAACCCTTAATTATCATTGCATCCTAAAATATTCCTCATTTAGCAAAAATATTGAAATTACTTTTTCCCAGTTGAAGAAGCAAACTCAGATATGTAGGGAGAACACTGAGATGTGTTCCACAGAGAACCCAGGAAATGGACAGCAACTGAGAGCATTTGGAAGAATAAGAGGGACCCCAAAGCCAGTTTAGGGGTTTGCGTTACTATTACCCATATTAAACTAAACTTGATAATCAGTCTGTTTAGCCAGAGGGCACATCCATAAGCTGAAGTTCACCAGTCCAGAGGAGTTCCCCTAACCCTCACCAGAGTTGACTGAAATGGCAATAAAATAGGTTATGATCTTCCTCCCTTCTCCTCCCATGACCTTCTGTGCTATACACAGGGCAGTGTCTCCTCTATCACCTTGCCACTACATTTTCACATTACACTATTCCCTTAGATCAAGGTTGCCAGGGGTCAAATATAATACGAGGGAGGGGTGACCTTATTTGCAAATGTTAATATCTCAGTCAGCAAGTGTCTCTGGCCAAGAACTGAGGGAAGAAGATACAGATAATTTAAGTGGAGGTAGACAAGGAGATGAAACATTTATTTGCTCCTTTATCAAAATACATTTTCAGCAAACATTTATCAAGCACACGTGTGTTGGGCACTCTGGGTTTGATAGTGAACGAGAAGATGAGGCCCAACCCCCTCATGAGCTTTATATTCTAATGGCAAAGACAGAAAACAAGTGAGTAAATATACAAATACCATGATATTAATGGTAAATGTCATGAAGAAAATGAGCAGGCTTTTGGAATAGCAGCTCTAACTCTCATCTTAGAATGGGGAAGAAAATCAGACTTAAGAGAATAGCTACCATTCCTGGACAGTCTGCATGGGTCTGACCTCTATGTCAGATCTGTGGATAATGCTTTTCTCAGCTGACACAGCCTCTTCCTCACAGTTCCCTACAGGAGAACTGTGTGCTTTTCTCTAAGGGATGGTGCATTTACTCTGAAAATGTCATTTTCCAGCCAACTTGGCTACAAAAAATAACCAAGCAATAGTATCTTGAATGTATTAATTAACCTGTGTGGAGCTCAGTGTCCTTTGCTCAGTGGTGTTCAAAAGGATGCCTCTGTGTTAACTAGTGGTGAAAGATACCCGAGTGGATAAAACAACTTAATATTCTTTCCAGAGATAGGGAGCCAGAATCCAGGACTGTGCTGTTATTGGCATACCCACCCTCTACATTCCCTGTGCAAACACCTATAAAAAAAAAAAAAAAAAAAAAAAGTCTAAAACGGTCAGAGGGAACCTCAAGGCCAAGTTGTGTCCCAGATTGGGTACCCCCCAGAGAGGAGATGTGTTATTCATTCAGTCACACGTTTCTGGCCTCTTTCCTCAGCACTGTCCTCAGAAGTGGTAGCAAATCACTGTCCCTAGGTTGGGCTGTGCTGGTCATTTTCACAGATGAATTAAGCATAAGTTATCCCTTCTTTCTAGGAATTCTTGTCCATCTAGTCTTTCAACCTTGGTCAAGATTTGCTCCTGGCTAAATTTGAGAAGTAGGTGGAATTTATATTTGAAATCATGCACACTTGCTCTCCCCCAGTTTACTGTCACTCCTTCCTTTTCCCCATGCTTTTGTCAGCAAGGAAAATGATTTGATAGACTAACTAGTTCACATGCGGTGTTTTGGTCTGGGTTTTTCTGAAAGAAGACCCTAAGAAAAGGATTGGGTATTCGTGGTTTATTTGGGAGGTGCTCCCTAAATGCAAAAGGGAGAAAGTGGGAGAAACCGAGGAAAAGCCAAAGAATACACATTAATTGAGAGGGTTACTAGTATGGACTGCTGAGGCTTAATCTACTGGGAACCTTCTAAAGAACCATATAGAATGTACCTCAGAATTGCTCTACCAGGGCTTGAGAAATTAGGATATATATTTATATATAATCTCCAATTCCTGTTCCTCCTTGAGTGATGATACTTTTGGGTTGCCCTGTTTGTGAGCTGAGCAAGCTCCTGGGGCACTGGAGAAATCCCTTAGGCAGAGAAACAGAAAGATGTGAGCATCTGAGGTGAGAGCTGTCACATCTGTCAAGTACACAGGATCTGTCAACTGCAGCTTTAGGACAACTCAGAGGTGGTCTGAGAGGATATGAGGTGGGGCATCCAGGGCATATGCCGTATGTGGTCCATTCAAGGAGTATTTCACTTGTTCAACATTTGTTGAGCACCTATTGTGTGCCAGGAATAGTTTTTCTGAGGTTAGTGTCCAGGAGAATTAAAAGAAGCAGGGTGAGAACAGATCTGAGGCATGGAGAGTCTGGGAGAGCAGGTGTTTCGCTGCCCCGAATGATGAGATCCCTCAAAGGGCGGGAAAGATAGGTGCCCTGGGAATAGGTATGTGCTTAGAAGCCATGGGCTGGGTAAGACACATCTGTCACATCCTGCAAGGCCAATCAGAGACCTGAACTTTTAGGTCAACATGACCCTACCCCTCCCCTATAACCTTATTCCTCTTCCCAGGCCCACTTGATGGTCCATGCCCTGACACCTGCCATGCCAGCTTCAAGTCACTACCCTTTCCTCTTCTTCCTTCCCTCACCAGCACACCCACGATTGCATTTAATCCCAGTCTGTACTTTTCCTGCTCAGCCTTCCTGCCCTTTTCACCCTTCTCCTCACCGTGAAGTACAGTATTCCCATTATCATTACTTAGTTCCCCATCTACACAGCTAATCCTGTTAAGGACCAATTTAAGCAATGCTAGAGTCTGGAGCTTTTATGACTTAAGCAATTGAGGATCTCCTTATGTTACCAATGATGAATGCTATAATAAATAAGCAGAGTCTCAATTAAAATACTCATTCATCATGTTTGATGTCACAGAAGTCTAATATCGAACTCAATAGGTCTGTAAATTAAAAATATTGCATTTCAGTAGCCAGATGGTCATTCCTTCTTAGAACTTCTGGATGCTGTCCCCTAATCTGTGTCTGGCCCCATATATCAGTTTCATGCCCCCAGCCTGTGTCTTCTAGCCCCAGTCCACTTCTGTTTCCCGGGGGTAAGAGAGCAGAGGAGGGCTATCAGGAAGGAGGGACTCTACTACAGTCCACGGCACTGTGCTCGTCCTACCCACCTGTCTTGGGTCACCTGGAACGCAGTCCAGACAGCCAGAGCCGAGATCCTCAGAGTACCAACCCTTTGGCAGCTGTACAAACCAAACAACCATTTCACCTGTAATACCCCCTCAGCTCCTTGTGGGTGAATGAAGCAGATGGGAGCAAGCGCTAGCCTTTCTCAGGTGGCTTCCGTGCAGAGTGGAAGTTCGGGCTCTTTCTGCCCTATTTTGGTTCCCTTTCCCTCTCTGTCTCCACCTGGCTTTTGATAGTTAAGGTTAACATTATAATTAAACAATCAATTTAGCAGATTTTCTTTGGGGATTTCCTTTCTTTTCCTTTTGGCAACTGTAGCTTCTCTTATCTCCAGAGATTCCCTGTGAAGTATGTCTGAGGTGTTTGTACTTTCCTTCATCTACCATTGTTATTTTCATATTCTTAAAAAAATTTTTAAGATTATTTATTTATTGAGAGAGAGAGCGAGAGAGCGAGAGAGAGAGAGAGAATGCATGAGCAGGGGGAGGGGCAGAGAGAGAGAGGGAGACAGAGAATCCCAAGCAGGCTCCATGCTGTCAGTGCAGAGCCTGACATGGGGCTGGATCCCACAAACCATGAGATCATGACCTGAGCCAAAATTAAGAGCCAGATGCTCAACCAACTAAGCCACCCAGGTGCCCCCATTGTTGTTTTTTTTAATGCTGTTTTCCCGGACTAACAAATGGTAAATAAGAAGTAGCATATGCATGATTTATATAAGCAGGAAGGAATATATTTACTTCTCTCTGCAGGAGAAGAGACGGAGGCAAGCTAATGGCTGTTACCCAAGGCCTTGCTCCCAAACATCATGGGGATTTGGGAGTCTAAGAATATTAATTGGATATAGCGAGAACAGTGGCAATTTCAGGTACCCAGCAGGAACATGCTGTGCTGAAATAGAGTGTAAGAAAAATTTACCTGGTGGTGATTTGGTCTTAATTTCTTCCATGTTTTGTTTCTTGTACAAAACATATATGTGGCAAGAGATGGGAACAGGAAAAGAGAGTTCATGGAGGGGAGAAGAGAAGAAATAAACTTTGAAAATTCTAGTTGCCATGGTAACATAATGAGCTCCAAAAGTGGTATCTCTGAACTAGTTTTGCATGGAAAGGCAGGGGAGCCCAGAAGGAAGGAATTAAAATAATACAAATAATAAAACTGATCATGGAGCAAAAAGCACCTCAGAAGAGCCACTGCTTGCCACTCTCTGGGGGCCTGGACTGCTGAAGCTGCTTGCTCCTGGTTGACCACAGCAGAGCCGGTGGGATTATGCTTCGGGGCTAGAATGCTTTTCACAACCTCCTGGGCTTTGGGCGAGGCGCAGCTCAGAGACTCTGACAAAAGAAATTGTCAGAATTGTGTGTGAAGGTTAGCATGCTGAGAGCCCCCTTAAAGCCAGTCTGTCCTCCTGCCCTGTTCTCCTGCCTTTCCTCCCTCCCACCTGTCATCCTTTATAGCCCAGCATTAGACCTTCCAGTGGATTTCACTGCAGCCCAAGTGACAATGTGTGCTGTATCACTTTTACTGCAGCAGTTTGGAGCAGAGCCCCCATTGCTGAGCATTCATTGTAACTGTAAGGCTCTTCTCCCCAGCCAAGTGCCCCAGAGCTGTGTGAGCTTTAGAAAAGAGCAGGCAGCATTTAGAAGCATAAAATTAGAAGGTTGAGAAGGAGTTGTAAGTAATGGTTTATTGACTACCCTTAAATTGGAAATGCACCCAAAGCATCTTAGAAATGTTTACACTGAAAAAAAAAGGTATTTTAATAAATCCCTCAAAACCCCCTTATTTCATTCAAATGTTGTTCCATTTTTTTCCTCATTAGACTAGCTATGGACATTGCAATACATATTCTTTTCTCATATAATCAGCATTTATTTTACAGCATTTTGAACAAATCTGTGAGTTAACTCACTTGGGCTTAGAACTGGGTGAATTTGGGGATCCTGCTGCCACCTTGTGCTTGCTTGATACTGGTCCTCACTAGTCTCGAACGTTATTAAATCTCTACCACCAAGCACAGTAGCTGGCACACAATAATTACTTAATATATGTTTGTTGAGTGAATAGAACGAGTGCTTGATTCTGGTTGAAGTATCAGGCCCTCTTTATTATATGTGCTCTGGCTAGACTCCAACAAAGAACTCTCTGGCAATGATCCACATCAAGTTCAACAGATGACGTATAGATGTATATATACATGAACTAATACCCCCGAGGAGGGCAGCACCTCTATGGAAATAAGCAAATCATTGAGTGAGTTCTTTGGATCAGCAAATACTAATCAACTAAATTTCCAGCCCCTTTCACATATTATTGTGTGCCTAATACTTCTTATGCTTTAGAACCATTTGTTAGCGAGGGGAACCTCCTTTTCCCTGACTTCATGTTTCCATATGGTGGAACTTCCTCTAGAAAAGTCTAGACTTCTTTCCTCACCCTTCATTCATTCCTCCTGACTTGTAATTGATGAGCTTAGAAGAACTGGCTATGCTTTTGTCAGCCTGTCTCTTTTTAGAACTGATCTGCCCTCCAGGTGTATGTATTCTCTCTTCTGCTTTGTTCTGAGCTTATGGGGCCAGCACCCTGGAACAGGGCAGGCCTGGGATCATGTGGTTGTGCCTATGACAAGGTGGCTCAAAATGTTGGGGTAAACATTAGTGATAGAACTAAAGCCACATTATCCAATGGGCTTTATCAAAATATTGCTGATATCTTTGTCTTTATTTATCTGACTCCTGCATATCCTTTTTCTCTCAGTTATATTTAAGAGAATAAATATATTGATCCCCATAGTACTGTTGTGTTTGATTAGAAAGGCTTTTTTTTCCCTTTAAACGTGCAATTTTCAATAATATAGTGTAGTCTCCAATGTGATTTTCATCACATCCAAGGAATCTAGAAATTCCAGTGCACATACCTTAAGATGTTTATTTTGAAGGTCAGTTGGGAAAGAGTAGTTAGAGAATAGAAATTATCTTTATTGCACACGTGATAGTGTGTGACCTTCTGGTCAATGAAAATAGGAGAATGTAAAAGAAGTATGGGAACTGGTTCTTTCTCTTGGGGGCTTATATCCTCCCCAGGAAGCTAAAATCCACTGTTCTGTCATATTGGGGGCATCACCGCAGTAGGTATTGTATGGCTTTTATCATAACAGCAGCTTTGCAGAAGATGTGGAATTTGAGCTGGGCTTTGAAGGGTGCCTAAAGTTTACATAAGCCAGGGACGGTGTGGAGTTCAGGGAAGGAGCATTAGGTGTGGGAGTATTAGGTGGGCACCAGCTTTGAGGCAGGCCCTAATCTATTTGTGGGATAGAGAGGGCACTGCATTTGGGAGTGGGGCAGACAAGGTTGGATCAGTTGATTCTGGCCAGATTTGGGAGAGTCTCACAAAAGAGGGGATTAAGCTTGATCCTGCAGGTGGGTGAGTTATTGTGGGTACCAGATAAAGGATACAGGATGGCCATGTGGGTCATAGAATTTTCGTAAAATTATCTTGCAGACCTGTCCTATGCAAGGACATCTGCTTATGTAGTTCCCCAGCTTCTTAATCCTCCAGAGACCTCTGAGCTGCTATGGCATGAGGACCATGACTGGGTCTCTCAGTCAGCCACTCTGAACTGTTGGCTAGATGTGCCTGGCGCAGAAGTTAGGTTAGGCTGCTTCTATAAAGACAGAGCACTTATTTTGCCCAGACCATGGCTTTGAGATTTGAGATTAGACATCAGGATGTGCATTGTTTCAAATGAAAGGTGTTTGCTTTTTGTTTAGATAAATGAAAAATCTGAAATAATAGTCAGCCTTCACCTGTAAACACACCACTATCTGGGAGCCATAGCAAAGGGCTGTATGCAATAACAATAATGGTAATAATAGCTTCTCTCTGTAAAGTGTTTCCTGCTTGCTAGGCCTTACATTTTACTGTATTTTGCTGCATCTCTAATATGTAGGTCTCTGACAAGGACATGCCAAACTGGTGTTAGGATTTTAATGTGCTGGAAATAAATACAGACAAAAAGGCAACCCCTGATGGGAAGGTTTTGGAAGGGACCCTTACCAAAAGTGGGAGGTAGTCCAGCATGGTGGTTTCGGAATTAGAGGGCTCAAACTTGACTCCTGACTCTTCATTTTACTAGTTTTACGGCCATGGGTGGATTTCTCCACCTCTATAATATAGTTTCAGTTTCCCAGTCTGTAAAATGGGGGTCATAATACGTCATAGTTTTGGTTTTGTTGTTGTTGTTATTGTTGTTGCAAGTAAGATAATTAATGCAACGAACTTAGCACAGTGCCTGGCACGTAATAAATGTTCAGTAATTATTATTAAGGGTCTCCTTAACTAGCCTCCTGTGAATCACAATTTTTCTGTCATCCATTGTATCTTTGAGTTGAGGCTTTGAAAAAGCCTCTAAATAACTAAAAATATGATATATCATCAAAGTTACACATTTTCTCCCTCATGTTCCTTGAACATCTTTGTGCAATTCGTTTATTAGCACCTTAGAATAACAGAGCCTCGAGAAAAAGGTACCCAGGAAGGACAAAATCATTTTTATAGCTAAGGACTGGAGTTGTAAAAGGTAGAGAAATCTGGGGGGGAAAAGAGGCAGGTTAACAAAATGTACTGAATAACCACAGTATGGTAGGAAAAAGTCATGTATTATCTATTTAATCCTCATAACAACTCAGTAAGATAGGCTAGGTTCTCCTCACAGTACAGATAGGGAAATATGAACCATTGAGATTAAGTAACTTGCCCAAGAATCCCCAGATATTGAGTGGGGGATCAGGATCTGAACTCAGAACTCTCTTCATCCAAAGCCTGTGTGCTTTGTCTTATATTATGCTGGCCCTTGGGGGAATGCACAGAACAGCAATGCCTATTGTAAGAAGTTAAGCATCCTGGGGAAGCCAAGGGGAGGCTAAGAACATGGTGCCATGGAGCCCAACGTAAATGTGTAAAAGAGGCAAACATTTCCCATTAATAGGTAAGTGGGGGAAGGGTGACGAAAGATATATTTTCACCGTTTCTCCTTCCAGTGTCCCTTAGGACTCATGTGGTCTGAGGAAGACAGAGAGACCAAGTCCCTGATCACACTCCCAAGTCACACAGGACAGTGCTTCAGGGACTGGGGTTCTGAGAGGGCTATTCAACATCCTTCCCCTGTCAGTGGCTGGGCATGAGCAGGCCTGACTAGGCAGGGGCCTAGGGAACTTCCAATAAGGCAGGCCACCTGTTACTTGCCACAGCAGTGTAAAGAATTGACATATCCATGTTCAGAAGGGTACCAAAGTCAGAGTGAAGGCTGATGTTCTAAAGCTGGGTCCCTAATCTGAAGAGCTAGACAAAGAACAGGAGTCAAGATACAGGCTGGGGGAGCCAGTGGGTAGGAAGGGGGACGTGAGTGAGGAGAAGCAACATGGGAATTGGGACTTGGTGTTGGAGGTATCCTCTGGGCAGGGAGTGGGCTTTCAGTGTGGTTCCTATGTCCTTGTGAAGGTGGGCTGGACACTTTTGAAGGAGCCATGTCTGATGTGCTGTGATGTATGGATCTCCAACCACTGGGATAAGGGGTACGTTTTGGGGTGAGAGTACAAGCCAAAGATATGACACCCTAAATGGGCTTGAGTGAGCGAAAACTGCCACAATGAGAAATGTGTAGGCTTCCAACCAACAGGGCCAAAGAGAGTCAAGGAACCATGTGTTCCACCAGTGCATGTTCTCTAATTCACATGCAAACCAGTGCCAGCCCAGCCGACCCTGCTTTTCATACTCCCTGCTTCCAGAAATGAAGAGCCAAAGAAAGAAACCTCAAGAGAATGATCTATGCTTTTTCCAGATGTAAGTCCTCTCAACAGCAAATTTCACCACACTCCTCTACCTGCCCTCAGTTATCCCCAGTGAAGCCACATCACCAAGTCACATCTTCTGGCATGAAGCCCTTTCACTTCCTTGAAGTGTTTAAATACACTGAGGATCTCACTGAGACCTTTCTCTTAAGTTTCTCTTTCACTGCCTGCATTTCTGATCACCCCCTCTCAGCATTAGTCAGTGTAGATTAGGCTATGTTGCTGGAACAACACCCAAATCTCAGTAGCTTAAAACAACAGAGGTTTATTTTTTGCTCAGACTTCAAGGTTGAAGTTGCATATCATAGATGCCTCTAGAGATTTCGGCTGACAGTTAAGTGTTTTGGCACAGAAGTGCCACCCAACAATCCTTCTCCCATTTCATTGGTCAGAACTAGTCACATGGTCTTACTAACATCAAGAGGGAAGAAGAACTGTCTTCCGTGTGCCTGGAAGTCAAGGAGAATGGGTATGAGCGGGTATCAGTAATGTCCAACTCACTCTCTTTGCTGATTTCTTTTTCTCTAAGTCCTGGTGAAACATTGGTTCTCCACAAGGTACCATTCTGAGCCATATTGCCCTGCTCTTCCTGGGAGATCCAATGTACTTCCATTGCTATAAGCTATTCATGCCCTATGACCCTTGGATCCATATCACCAACTTTTGCCTCTCTCCAGGGCTACAAAGCCGTATTTTCTACTGTGTGATTACTTCAAGTTCATCATGCTGCAAAACAAATTAACTTTCTATACCAAAATCCCCACCTCCTCTCTCTACTAACACACCCACTTAGCCATCGTGGGGGCCTTGGGAATTTCTGGCTCTTCTAATCTGGTCTACAGGTTCCTTTTTTTAATCTTTTATATGTCTGTTGATCTGTCCATCCTCCTTTCCATTTTCAGTGCCCTTGACCATGTGAGGCCCAGGTTCCTGTCATAATTTGTCAAATAGTGACCCCCTCATCTTTAGTCTATGGCACAAACATAGCTATTTTCCTAAAAATAGATTTAATCATGTTACTCCCTTTTGAAAAAACCTTTGAGAATTTCCTGCGACCCACAGAATAAATTAAATCACATAAAGTCCTTGGGGAACAGGGTTATATTTGAACAGAGCCAGACAAGGATTTGAATCCTGGTCTACCACCTACTAGCTATGAGTAAGTTATTTAATCTCATTGATTCTAAGTTTTTCAATCTATAAAAAAGAAGACAATAAAACCTACCTCTCAGGGTTGCTTTATTTTTGTTCATGTTACATGTCCATCATCCAGTTGGCTGGGGACTCCATACCAAGTTGTTGTTGTATTTCCTCTAGAACTTGGGCTCATGGAGTACCCACTCTCTGACATCATCACCTCCTGCTCTGTACTGGCCCACTGCACTTCAGCCATATTTTCTCACACTGGAGTAAGGAAAAAGAGAGTTCTGAAGGTTCTAACTCTGGCAGTGAAGAATTTGGCCTCAAATTTATTTGCCAGAGTTGTTCATATGTTCATATCCAAGCTTAGGGGCTAAGAAGGCAGCAAAAGAATTATGTGAGCAGCATTAATCACTACCCCATAATCCTATAGAAGTTATCTCAGATCATTGCCCTTTGGATTGCCTCCTGACCTGATCAAGCTCTGACACAGGGACTCCATGTGACCATTAGTTAGTCAATTGGTTTCAAAGGAGGATGGATGGGATACTTTAAATATGTCAAGGACTTGAGTATAAAAACTGACCCTCAAAGATACTCTAACTAGAAGGGAGAGAAACCATTTTTTAGTCAGTTCTACTCATCACAGATGAGGAAACTAAAGGACCAAGAAGAGTAAGACATCTCCACCTAGTGCTCCCTGGCATCTTAGACTCTGCATGTCCATCTCTGAACCCCCATTATCACTTCCAACAAGCCCCACAACCCAGCCTGTATTTTCTCTGTGGCTGGTGTCATCACTGATTGTGTGTTTATCCTTTGGAACACAATATCTTCTTTCCTAGACACCTTTCCTAGTTCCTCCCATAGAGTCACAGCTTCTCCTCCTTATGTCATCCATGTTCCATTTATAGCATATGCCATTTTGCATTGATTTCTTTGTCTGTATCCTGGGAATATTGGATTTACTTGAATAAGGAATAATATCTTACACATCTCTGTATTTTTCAGTCTAGCAAGTAGTATTTTATCCAGTGACATTGACTAAGAGTCTGTGTCTGAATGATGGGGTTGGGGGGAAGATTTCCTACAGCCACCCAGGCAGTAGCAGAGTTGGTACCAAAACCCAATACTTTTGATGTTTGTCTGCAATAATTTTCTACTGAATTTTATTCAGCTTGTAATTTTTCATTCTCTTACAGAATTGTGTCCTGTGCTCTTCTGCTTGGGTGTAAGAGACTGTTTCTTACCAGACTTTTTTTCTTTCTATTCTTCATTAGATTTGCTAACTTGTTTTTTTGTTTGTTTGTTTCTTATTTGGTGATAATATCACATTCCCATTCAAGATGGATATCATCCATAAACAAAAGATGTCTTGTTTTCATTTTTTGCCTTTTCAGTATCATGCTACAAGATATACACAAGTTAGTTGTAATTTGCAATCTGGCAGACTTTGAATTCAAGGGGTCTATATAGGTTTGGGGGCTTTAATGTATTGAAAATACTGAGTTACTCTTGAGATACTCTGTATGAAAGTTTTTTTACAAACTGTAAAGTGGCATACTGTTAAAAGTGTTATATTTAACATTATACTTAACGCCCAGCATCACGTCTGGCGGGTGGTAGATGCCGAATGAGAATTTGGTGAACAAATGAAGAATTTTTTCCCCCAGATCTATTATTTCATGTTGTCCTCATGATAAGTTGTTTGCATCCATAGACTGCACCCCTCAGGTCAGTCAGTACTGTGTTCTAAAGGCCTTGTACAGGTCTCCAGGGGAACCATGCTGGACACTGTAGATAACTAACCCAGTACAGTTTATTTTCTACTGACAGTAGGTTCACTGCACCTGCTTCTTCCTTCTTGGAGGTCAGTCTTCTTACCCGCCCTCCCCCCCCCGACTCACTCTTTTGGGATGCCTCTTTATCACCCAGATATTTCTCCTGATGTTCCAAATTGTCATGTTTTGGGCATGTGTTTCCATTTGTAAAAACCATTTCAGAAACCCTTCTTTAGCAGATGTTCTCAGTCCTGGCCTCATTGATTCAGTAAACATATATAGTTCCTCCTCTGAGCCAGGTGCTGTGTTCTGTAGGAAAAGCACAAATAGACCTACTTTTAAGAGACCCTCTCAAACTTTGTCTACAAGACTTTTTAGAATAATTCACCTATATCCCATTGTTTTATTACCCCTCACTTCCCAAATCTTCCTCATTTTATACACTGATTGTTTTGCATTTTATATAACATGGCCCTTTCCTTCATATACTTCACACCCTGCATTTTTGTTCTCTACATTTTACTCCCTGAGAGCAATCAGATGTCACTAACATTGGGCTTCATTTGAGTTATAACCATAAAGTGCTCAAGCTAGCAAGGCTCTGAGAGAAAGGACATTTCACAGCTGAGGTAAAGCCCCCTGGACCCCATGTTTTGTCTTGACAAAGACCTAGAAGTGGTGAGTGGCAGAGTAGGGCTAGAATCCTAGCCCCCTGGCTGTTATTCAGTACTCTGACTGCCTATCCTTATCAGATGAACATTTTGATACTTGACTTCCATCCTTGTTGTCCCTTTCTCTTGATTTGGTGCCAAGACCATAGTTTCCATCCCTCATTAGATTGATTACAGAACCTTAGAGGCCAATAAAAACCCAGGTTTCCAAGTGATGGCTTCATGTCTCTGTGTGTCAGTCTTTGAGGCTGATGTACTATGGTTGGTAGCAAGATGATAAGCCTTTTTAAAGTCTTACTGCTATCTAGATGATGCAGCTTGGATTGCCACTGGTAGTAAATATAAGGCCCTTCTAATCTGGTGAGGACACGTTCAGAGGACAAGGTAGGGATGCTAGCAGGACTTTCATGTAAAGAGTTCTCATGTACAGAATTGTTTGGGAAGCAGGCTCATTGGTGAGGGGCAAAGAGAATTCTAAAAAGACTCTACATCATATTTCCTCTAGCTCACCTCAAAGACAGGTGTAGATCCTGAGTGACTTGTGATGCTAATTTTTATTTTTATGCATACTGGAACTATGTGTGTGTCTTTTGTTGTCTCTTTGGCAAGATAATGTGATTGGCTTGATTGGGAATATGAGAGGTTGAGGTTCAAGAGTCTTCCTCTAATTCACAGATTTCAAGAGAGATGGTTGATGGGGGTACAGAAGGGCTCCCACTGAAGGGAGAAGAGCATCACCTAACCTCCATTTGCCAAAGGGGAACCGGGATGCTGGAGTTATTAGGTCAGCAGGTGTGGAGGCAGGGAGAAGAACACATGACCACCAATCTTCACAGTCTTCTATTGGGATTTTTCTATTTTCTGTCATGCCCTTTAGTTTTCCCTTAATGATGTCTGGAATCTGTGGCTCCTTATGCTCTGGAGAGTGACGAGGGCAAAATATACTGAGATGTCAAGTTTGTTATGTACAGATTTAAATGTCCTGAGTGGATGTGCGTGTGTGTGTCGGGGGGGGGGGGGGGGGTTCCTAACCACAATTCTTGTCAGACTCACCCCTCAGGTGGCTGGGCCTTAGTCCTTTGAGAGGGTGTGTGCAGGAGGGGACAGTGGACCAAGGTTCTATTCAAGTGAATACAAAGCATCAAGGTTTGAGAACCTCAGAGGTTTGCTCCTGTACTTGGTGAGGGTAAAAATTAAGATGACTTCTAACTGCATTTTTATATTTTTGAAAGAAGGGGCATTGGGGCAGATGGAAAAGAGCTGACCATTTCTTGAGCTGGGAGGAAAATGTACCTTCTCTTTGTGTTTTTAGCGTTTCTGTATTCATCTATGATAATATATGGTTTATTACAATTTCTAGATCACCTTTGTATATATTTTATTCTTTATCCCCACCATAACCTCAAAAGAAATTATCATCCATTTTGTAAGAAATAGGCCATTTGGTGACTTACCTAGAATCTCCTAACTAGATTATGTTAAACTTGGGACCAAAAACCAGCTCTTCTTCCAGTCTGGTCCTTTTCTTCTTATTATTCAAGACAACTCAACTGCCTCATACCATGAAGCAGTGTGTTTCCATGACTCATGGTTCATTGAGAAAAACCTTCTGCCTGAAATACTTCATTTATATCCCCCCAATATTTGATAAAGTTTTATATATGCTTTCCACCATATATGTGATATAAACATAAATAAAATATCCAGGTACTCACAATGATGCTTAAGAGAGAAAATATTACCAATAGTGGGAAACCCAGTGGCCTTTCTCCAACTTTATCTCTCCACCTCCCTCTTAATGGTAGTGCTTATTATGCCTTTGCTTTTCATTAGTTTTACTACACACAAACACACACACATATATTTCCGTACACAATAAATAATAGAATGTTGGAAAATGTCGGGGGGAAGATGGCGGCGTAGGAGGACGCTGGGCTCACCGCGTCCTGCTGATCACTTAGATTCCACCTACACCTGCCTAAATAACCCAGAAAACCACCAGAAGACTAGCAGAATGGAGTCTCTGGAGCCAAGCGAAGACGAGAGCCCACGGAAGAGGGTAGGAAGGGCAGCGAGGTGCGCGTTACACCGACTGGCGGGAGGGAGCCGGGGTGGAGGGGCAGCCCACCAGCAAAGCAGAGTCCCCGAGTCTGGCTGGCAAAAGCGGAGGGGCAGGACGGAGTGTGTTCAGACAGCAAGCGGAACTTAACATCTGGAAGGTTATAAGCTAACAGCTCTGCTCGGAGAGCAGGAAGGCTGGAGGACAACGGGCGAGTTGTTGAGCCCCGGACGACAGAGCGCAGCTTGGCGGGGAACAAAAGCGCTCGCCAGCGCCATCTCCCTTGCCCATCCCCCAGCCAAAATCCCAAAGGGAACCGGTTCCTGCCAGGGAACTTGCTTGCACCGTGCAAACACCCAATGCTGTGTTAATGCAGATCCATCCCAGCGGGTCTGACTCCCTCCCAGTGCCACAGGGCCCCTCCCAAAGCAGATCTCGGAAGGAAAAACGAGCTTAGCCTGCCCCTCCCGCCCCTGTGTACCTTTCTGATCCACCCCAGCTAATACGCCAGATCCCCAGCACCACAAGCCTGGCAGGGTGCAAGTAGCCCAGATGGGCCACACCACCCCACAGTAAATCCCGCCCCTAGGAGAGGGGAAGAGAAGGCACTAACCAGTCTGACTGTGGCCCCAACGTTGGGCTGGGGGCAGACATCAGGTCTGACTGCAGCCCCACCCACCAACGCAAGTTATTCAGGACAGCACAGGGGAAGTGCCCCGCAGTTCTGCACCACTCCAGGGACTATCCAAAATGATGAAACGGAAGAATTCCCCTCAAAGAAACGTCCAGGAAATAACGACAGCTAACGAACTGATCAAAAACGATTTAAACAATATAAGAGAAAGTGAATTAAGAATAATAGTCATAAAATTTATCGCTGGGCTTGAAAACAGTATAAAGGACAGCAGAGAATCTATTGCTACAGAGATCAAGGGACTAAGGAACAGCCAGGAGGAGCTAAAAAAATGCTATTAATGAGCTGCAAAATAAAATGGAGACAAACACTGCTCGGATTGAAGAGGCAGCAGAGAGAATAAGTGAACTAGAAGATAAAATTATGGAAAAAGAAGGAGCTGAGAAAAAGAGAGATAAAAAATCCAGGAGTATGAGGGGAAAATTAGAGAACTAAGTGATGCACTAAAGAGAAATAATATACACATAATTGGTATTCCAGAGGAGGAAGAGAGAGGGAAAGGTGCTGAAGGTGTACTTGAAGAAATCATAGCTGAGAACTTCCCTGATCTGGGGAAGGAAAAAGGCATTGAAATCCAAGAGGCACAGAGAACTCCCTTCAGACATAACTTGAATCGATCTTCTGCACAACATATCATAGTGAAACTGGCAAAATACAAGGATAAAGAGAAAATTCTGAAAGCAGCTAGAGATAAACGTGCTCTAACATATAAAGGGAGACCTATAAGACTCGTGATTGATCTCTCTACTGAAACTTGGCAGGCCAGAAAGGAATGGCAGGAGATCTTTAATGTGATGAACAGAAAAAAAATATGCAGGCGAGAATCCTTTATCCAGCAAGTCTGTCATTTAGAATAGAAGGAGAGATAAAGGTCTTCCCAAACAAACAAAAACTGAAGGAATTTGTCACGACTAAACCAGCCCTACAAGAGATCCTAAGGGGGATCCTGTGAGAAAAAGTACCAGAGACATCGCTACGGGCATGAAACCTACGGACATCACAATGACTCTAAATCCATATCTTTCTATAATAACACTGAATGTAAATGGACTAAATGCGCCAACCAAAAGACATAGGGTATCAGAATGGATAAAAAAACAAGACCCATCTATTTGCTGTCGACAAGAGACTCATTTTAGACCTGAGGACACCTTCAGATTGAGAGTGAGGGGATGGAGAACTATTTATCATGCCACTGGAAGTCAGAAGAAAGCTGGAGTAGCCATACTTATATCAGACAAACTAGACTTTAAATTAAAGGCTGTAACAAGAGATGAAGAAGGGCATTATGTAATAATCACAGGGTCTATCCATCAGGAAGAGCTAACAATTATAAATGTCTATGCGCCAAATACGGGAGCCCCCAAATATATAAAACAATCACAAACATAAGCAACCTTATTGATAAGAATGTAGTAATTGCAGGGGACTTTAACACTCCACTTACAGAAATGGATAGATCATCTAGACACACAGTCAATAAAGAAACAAGGGCCCTAAATGATACATTGGTTCAGATGGACTTGACAGATATATTTAGAACTCTGCATCCCAAAGCAACAGAATATACTTTCTTCTCGAGTGCACATGGAACCTTCTCCAAGATAGATCACATACTGGGTCACAAAACAGCCCTTCATAAGTATACAAGAATTGAAATCATACCATGCATACTTTCAGACCACAGTGCTATGAAACTTGAAATCAACCACAGGAAAAAGTCTGGAAAACCTCCAAAAGCATGGAGGTTAAAGAACACCCTACTGAAGAATGAGTGGGTCAACCAGGCAATTAGAGAAGAAATTAAAAAATATATGGAAACAAACAAAAATGAAAATACAACAATCCAAACGCTTTGGGACGCAGCGAAGGCAGTCCTGAGAGGAAAATACATTGCAATCCAGGCCTATCTCAAGAAACAAGAAAAATCCCAAATATAAAATCTAACAGCACACCTAAAGGAAATAGAAGCAGAACAGCAAAGACAGCCTAAACCCAGCAGAAGAAGAGAAATAATAAATATCAGAGCAGAAATAAACAATATAGAATCTAAAAAAACTGTGGAGCAGATCAACGAAACCAAGAGTTGGTTTTTTGAAAAAATAAACAAAATTGATAAACGTCTAGCCAGGCTTCTCAAAAAGAAAAGAGAGATGACCCAAATAGATAAAATCATGAATGAAAATGGAATTATTACAACCAATCCCTCAGAGATACAAGCAATTATCAGGGAATACTATGAAAAACTATATGCCAACAAACTGGACAACCTGGAAGAAATGGACAAATTCCTAAACACCCACACGCTTCCAAAACTCAATCAGGAGGAAATAGAAAGCTTGAACATACTCATAACCAGTGAAGAAAATGAATCAGTCATCAAATATCTCCCAACAAATAAGAGTCCAGGACCAGATGGCTTCCCAGGGGAGTTCTACCAGACATTTAAAGCGGAGATAATACCTATCCTTCTCAAGCTATTCCAAAAAATAGAAAGGGAAGGAAAACTTCCAGACTCATTCTATGAATCCAGTATTACTTTGATTCCTAGACCAGAGACCCAGTAAAAAAAGAGAACTGCAGGCCGATATCCCTGATGAATATGGATGCAAAAATTCTCAACAAGATACTAGCAAATCGAATTCAACAGCATATAAAAAGAATTATTCACCATGATCAAGTGGGATTCATTCCTGGGATGCAGGGCTGGTTCAATATTTGCAAATCAATCAACGTGATACATCACATTAATAAAAGAAAAGATAAGAACCATATGATTCTGTCAATCGATGCAGAAAAGGCATTTGACAAAATTCAGCAAACTTTCTTAATAAAAACCCTCGAGAAAGTTTGGATAGAAGGAACATACTTAAAGATCATAAAAGCCATTTATGAAAACCCCACAGCTACCATCATCCTCAATGGGGAAAAACTGAGAACATTTCCCCTGAGATCGGGAACACGACAGGGATGTCCACTCTCACCACTGTTGTTTAACATAATGTTGGAAGTTCTAGCATCAGCAATCAGACAACAAAAGGAAATCAAAGGCATCAAAATTGGCAAAGATGAAGTTAAGCTTTCACTTTTTCCAGATGACATGATATTATACATGGAAAATCCGATAGACTCCACCAAAAGTCTGCTAGAACTGATACATGAATTTAGCAAAGTCGCAAGATACAAAATCAATGTACATAAATCAGTTGCATTCTTCTACACTAATAATGAAGCAACAGAAAGACAAATAAAGAAACTGATCCCATTTACAATTGCACCAAGAAGCATAAAATACCTAGGAATAAATCTAACCAAAGATGTAAAAGATCTGTATGCTGAAAAGTATAGAAAGCTTATGAAGGAAATTGAAGAAGATATAAAGAAATGGAAAAACATTCCATGCTCATGGGTTGGAAGAATAAATATTGTCAAAACGTCAATACTACCCAAAGCTGTCTACACATTCAATGCAATCCCAATCAAAATTGCACCAGCATTCTTCTCAAAACTAGAACAAGCAATCCTAAAATTCATATGGAACCACAAAAGGCCCCGAATAGCCAAAGTAATTTTGAAGAAGAAGACCAAAGCAGGAGGCATCACAATCCCAGACTTTAGCCTCTCCTACAAAGCTGTCATCATCAAGACAGCATGGTATTGGCACAAAAACAGACACATAGACCAATGGAATAGAATAGAAACCCCAGAACTAGACCCACAAACATATGGCCAACTCATCTTTGACAAAGCAGGAAAGAACATCCAATGGAAAAAAGACAGTCTCTTTAACAAATGGTGCTGGGAGAACTGGACAGCAACATGCAGAAGATTGAAGCTAGACCACTTTCTCACACCATTCACAAAAATAAACTCAAAATGGATAAAGGACCTGAATGTGAGACAGGAAACCATCAAAACACTAGAGGAGAAAGCAGGAAAAGACCTCTCTGACCTCAGCCATAGCAATTTCTTACTTGACACATCCCCAAAGGCAAAGGAATTAAAAGCAAAAAGGAACTACTGGGACCCTATGAAGATAAAAAGCTTCTGCACAGCAAAGGAAACAACCAACAAAACTAAAAGGCAACCAACTGAATGGGAAAAGATATTTGCAAATGACATATCGGACAAAGGGCTAGTATCCAAAATCTACAAAGAGCTCACCAAACTCCACACCCGAAAAACAAATAACCCAGTGAAGAAATGGGCAGAAAACATGAATAGACACTTCTCTAAAGAAGACATTCGGATGGCCAACAGGCACATGAAAAGATGCTCAACGTTGCTCCTCATCAGGGAAATACAAATCAAAACCACACTCAGATGTCACCTCACGCCAGTCAGAGTGGCCAAAATGAACAAATCAGGAGACTATAGATGCTGGAGAGGATGTGGAGAAACGGGAACCCTCTTGCACTGTTGGTGGGAATGCAAATTGGTGCAGCCACTCTGGAAAACAGTGTGGAGGTTCCTCAGAAAATGAAAAATAGACCTACCCTATGACCCAGCAGTAGCACTGCTAGGTATTTACCCAAGGGATACAGGAGTACTGATGCATAGGGGCACTTGTACCCCAATGTTTATAGCAGCACTGTCAACAATAGCCAAATTATGGAAAGAGCCTAAATGTCCATCAACTGATGAACGGATAAAGAAATTGTGGTTTATATACACAATGGAGTACTATGTGGCAATGAGAAAGAATGAAATATGGCCCTTTGTAGCAACGTGGATAGAACTGGAGAGTGTGATGCTAAGTGAAATAAGCCATACAGAGAAAGACAGATACCATATGGTTTCACTCTTATGTGGATCCTGAGAAACTTAACAGGAACCCATGGGGGAGGGGAAGGGGGAAAAAAAAAGAGGTTAAAGTGGGAGAGAGCCAAAGCACAAGAGACTCTTAAAAACTGAGAAGAGACTAAGGGTTGATGGGGGGTGGGAGGGAGGGGAGGGTGGGGGATGGGTATTGAGGAGGGTACCTTTCGGGATGAGCACTGGGTGTTGTATGGAAACCAATTTGACAATAAATTTCATATATTGAAAAAAAAAGAAATTCAAAATCTAAATAAACCCATATCTATTTAAAAATTAAATTGACCAAAAACCTTCACACCAAAAAAAAAAAAAAAAAAAACCCAAAACATAAGCCCAGGTCACATGTGAATTCTATCAAACATAATACCATTTCTCATGAACTCCTTTAGAATATAGAGGGGTATAGAACACTTCCCAACTCATTTGGTGTGGCAAGCATAACCCCAGTATGCAAACCTGACAAATATGTTAAAAGAAAATTACAGAAGAGCAGCCATCATGAACATAGATGCAAAATTTCTTAATAAAATATTATTGGTCAAATCTGGCAAAATATAAAGATAATACATAATTAATAACTAATATTTAATCCATGAATGCAAGACGGGCTTAGCATTTGAAAATCAATCAATGTAGGGGCGGCCTGGGTGGTGCAGTCGGTTAAGCGTCCGACTTCAGCCAGGTCACGATCTCGCGGTCCGGGAGTTTGAGCCCCGCGTCAGGCTCTGGGCTGATGGCTTAGAGCCTGGAGCCTGTTTCCGATTTTGTGTCTCCCTCTCTCTCTCTGCCCCTCCCCCGTTCATGCTCTGTCTCTCTCTGTCCCAAAAATAAATAAACGTTGAAAAAAAAAATTTTTAAAAAGAAAATCAATCAATGTAATATGCCATCGGTACAGTATGAAAGGGAAAAAACATAGAACATCTTGATAGATGCACAAAAAGAATTTAACAAAATTCAATACTTCTTTATGATAAAAACTCACAGTAAGCTTATGATAGGAGAGAACTTTCTCAATTTGATAAAAGATCATCTAAAAAACCTACAATCTAGTACCATACTTAATGGTAAAATATTAATACCTTTTCCCCTATGATCTGGAAATAGGCAAATAATTTGCGCTTTTAGCACGTCTTAACACTATTCTGTAGATCTGAGCCTTTTAATAATGCAGGAAAAGGAAATAAAAGGTAATATTGGAAAGGAAGAAAGAAAATTGTAATTTTTTCACAATATGATCATATATTTTTAAACTAACAATGCAATGTACCAACTACTAGAGCTAATAAACAAATTTAGCAAGATTACAGGACATAAGGTCAATATAAAAAATTAATTGGGTTTTATATGCTTGCAATGATCAGTTTCAACTTGAATGAAAAATGAATTTAAAAATTTTTTTAAAGTAACATAAAATCAAATACCTAGGAATAAATCTAACAAAAGATGTGCAAAACCTTTATACTGAAAAGTACAGAACATTGCTGAAATAAATTTAAGTCTTTTAAGAAATGGAGACATAATATCTTTATAGATTGACAGACTGAATATCATTACGGTATCCATTATCCCTAAATCAATATGTAGATTCAGTATATTCCCCATCAAAATTCCAACAGGCTAATTTGAAAAAATAGGCAGGGTGTTTCAAAAATTAAGATGTCAGTGCAAAGGCCTTAGAGAGGCCAGTTTTGTAAAAGGAAAATAAATTTGTGGGACTTGCATTACTTGATTTTAAGATTTACGGTAATGCTACTGTATCAAGACAATATGATATTGGTACAAGGATAGAGAAACAGATTAGTGGAACAGAATAGAGAGCCCTCATATATGTGGTTGGTTGATTTTTGACAAAAGTCAGTTTAATAAGAAAAGGAAAGTTTTTAATACATGATTAATAAATGATTTAATCAATGATTTATTTTTATTAAATACTAGATATTGGCATGTGGGGGGAGGGTGGGGTTGTGAATCCAGACCCGTCTCTCTCTCAGAGAGAATGTCTATGAGAATTTGGGGTAGGCAAATATTTCTTGGACGGAATGCAAAGAGCACAAACAATGAAATAAAAACATTGGTAAGTTGTGCTTTTTCCACATCAAAAATTCTGTTCATCCAATAGGCAACATTAAGAAAAGGAAATTAGACAAGCCACAGACTGGGAGAAAATATTTTTATAGCATGTATCTATTTTTTATTTTTTGAACACGGTGATTTCTGTTACTTTCAGCTTAGAAATGCATTAATTGCCATGCTCATTGCCACTTTACCCAGCATCTGGGAATTTGGGGTAAAAGGTATTTCAGAACACCAATGGATCATTCTGCCAAAAGTAGAATCCAGTTTTTTGACTTTTCAGATTCTCTGTAAAATGCAATCATTTTCTGAGTAGCATTAGGTAGAAATACAATTATAGCATCATAGTTACTACCTTATTTCACATTTAAGCAGATTTAGCCAATTCTATCTAGTTTTTTAGAAGTAAAGCCTATGCTTACTAGCTTCCCAGGTAGGAGGCATATCTACAAAGAAGTAGGTGAACCTCTGGAAAAAAACATTGGCATGGTATATCTTTTCAGGTGCCAACCTTCCTGTAAGTGGGATCTGGCAATATATGTGTGTAACCACATGGGTACATGTACTTTTTCATGACTGTGGAGCCATATGTATGCACAGATAATGTTTTCAAATAAGACGTATTTTCAGGTAAGAATGAAGATTTGGAAAGAAGTAATAGTTAAACTTAGAATTCGTTGTAATATTTGAATGTAGGATAGCTAAAAAATGATCAATGTTTATTAACAGATCATGTTTACTTGCAAAAGGATATCGCTATTATTTATGCTATTGAAAATTGGTGCTTTTAATGAGAATCAACTTCTCTTAACTGCTGTTGGATGATAAAAGGGCAATATACATTCCTTGTTTCCTGTATATAATAAGAATGTGAATTTAATGCCTCCGTATGATTCCATCCCCTCAACTGTACAGGGCAGGGTAGAACAGAAATATTCTGTAGCAAAGTTCAGGGGCTTTTGTGACTTCAGGTCCTATCCTTTCAACTGAGTCCATCCTCAGGGATGAGAGACAGAAGAGAAGACAGAAAATAATAAGGTAGGAAAAAAAAGAGTAACAAAAAGCAAAGGAGGGGGTCACACAGAAGGAAAGAAGAAAAAGGTACGTTGAAAAGATGTGGTCGAATACTTCCTGGATAATCTTAAGGACCTCAAGTGGCACATGCCTCCTGCCTTCTAGATCTATTTGTGGTCAGGAGAATATTGGTTCTGTCACTGCTTCATAATGATCTTGAAGCAGGTTTTGTTTTTGTTTTTGTTTTTCGACATCCTTTGGCCTCTTTTTGAAAATAAGATGACATCCTGTATTTTGGATATTTGTGAAAATTAGACGGTGCTTAGGAAACATTTAGCAGACTTTCTGGTACAGCATAAACACAAAATAAATCATAATTAGTATGATGATCTTAATATCACATGTTCTAGCCACAAAGAAATGGTTTTACTCTAGGAAGCACTTCTCCAACTCTCTGTGGTGAAGAATCACTTTTTAACATTCACCTGTCAAGTGTGTATGGATAGTTTTGTGAAATGCAATTGTAACAAAAATGATTACCATACAAATGAAAAGATACAAAGAGATATAAAATATAAGCCCCAATTTTTACTCTTATATTCCATAGATTAAAAAAATCTATCAAATTGTTATAGAAGTTACTAACCACTTTCAATTTCTGAATGCATTTCATCATGAACTAGTAACCGTATGCATATGGGCATCAGTCCATGGACCACACTTAGAGTAACACTGCTCCATGAGGGGCAGATATGCCAATGGCATTAAATCCATAATGGCAGCTTCAGTAAAAGAAGGACCTTGGAAATTCTTAGAAGTCTGTGCTGGGGTGGGGGTTATAGTCCAGGCTGGCAGCTCCTTCCTTAATGCATTCATTTAGACATATATCCCTGATTGGCGCAAACCCTGGGAAATCTTCTCTGATGGAAATCTTCATCAAAAAGCCCTATTAAAAATTTTTATCTCTTTTGAATATGGCAGTGTTACTAAAAAAAGTCTGTGAGGTGGGGCCCCTGAGTGGCTTAGTCAGTTGAGCATCTGACTATTGATTTCGACTTGGATCATGATCCCAGGGTCCTGGGATTGAACCCCGCATCAGGCTCCTTGCTGAGCATGGAACTCACTTAAGACTCATATTTCTCTCTCTCTCTCTCTCTCTCTCTCTCTCTCTCTCTCTCTCTCTGTAGTCCTTCCTTTCTGGTGTTATTTATGTTATCCTTTACTCAAATGTCTATTTTAAGTTAACATCCAAAGGTGATAAAATAGCAGGAGTCATCCACTCATAGTGCTTTGGACTTTAAGAGTACCAGCTACTTTGAGCTTCAGATTCAACTCAAATATATTTAAGATCTACCATACTAGCCTGGTATTTTTATCAATGCAGTATATTAGGAAATTGAACCTCAGAAAGGTTAAATGATTTGCCTGTGGTCTGTGATTCAAAGCTAGGCATACCTAGCTTTTTTTTTTTTTTTTTTTTTTCTACGTGTTTAATTATCTTTTATGAGATACAGTTCTTTTTTTTTTACTACGTGTTTAATTATCTTTTATGACATCTTGTTACTTTCCTTGTGTATTTATTGTGACAGAGTCCTCATTGGAAAGTGCATAGCCTACAATAGCCCTAAGCATGAAGGTCCACCACATACATGCTAGCCTTTCAGAAGGAGAACATCTTTGCTGGTACATCACCTGCTTTTGTAGCATTTGTCTCTAATAGATGTTGGAATTCAATGAAATACTAATTAATTACATTTTATCAAAGTACTTAGGCTAACTGTAAGATAAGTTAAAGAAGTTGATGATTTATTAAATATCTCCAATTTAATGAAGACCTCTAAATAAAAGATAATAACCATCAACTTAAGTGAGTCGACAGAGGGATGAGTTGTCAATTGCAGCAAAAAAATTGAATTCCCTGCAGTGTTGACACTTCGCAGCTTTGGCATGGTTTTGAAAGTTCACATAAAGTGTCAAAGATGTACAGCTTGCTTTCAGAGTGGCTTAGTTGAGAATTAATTCTTAGAGGTAGAAGGATTGATCACACCACCAATAGATGGGATCCACAGTGGTCATGACTCATAAAGGTAACTTGCCATCAGAGAAAAGAATGCATAATTCTGAATGTTATGTTCTGTTACCTTTATTCATTCATTCAACAAGTATTTGTTGCATTCCTTCTAAGGAACTGGGCACCGAGGACATAATGTTGAACATTGTAGAAGAGACACTTTCCTCAGATAGGTTATATTCTTCTGGAAAGAAAAGTAAAAGGTGAAAAAGATCATCTTTTCATGACAGATGTTATTAATGAAATTAAACAGGCTGATATAGTAGAACATGACAACTAATGGGACTATTAACTTAGATTCTGTGATCGGGGAAGGCCCCTGGAAATCAGGGAAGTAGACAAGGATCCAACCATCCGACCCATTTAGGGTCTCACAGACTATAGTAAAGAGTTCGGATTTTACCAGTGAGATGCCAGGGGGAGCGAGTGTGAAGCAGAGGGTAACATGACTATTTTGTATCTCAAAAGTCACCTCCCAGTTTTCCTTCCATGAGGGAAATAGGGGACCAGGATAAAGATGGAAATAAGAAGTCACTTAGTGAGATTATTGTAGGTTACTGATGGTAGGAAGCATCCAGGAAAGAGACCAGAGTAGCCTGGGTTCAGGTGGTAGCAATGAGTTGGAGAGAAGGCAGTAGGTAGGACAGCAAGGAATTGCTTATAGATTGGATTGGGCATGCAGTGGGCATTAAAAATGACTATTAGCCTGGGTGGTAGTATTTATTTATTGAGATGGGAAAGACTAGAAGAGGAACAGTTTGGGGGAGAAATCAAAAGTTCTGCTTTGGCCATGTTAAGTTTGAGATGCCGGCTTGACATTCATGAAGCAAATATCAGGTAGACAGTTGCATAAATGGCTTTGGAGTTCACTGGTGAGTTGGGGCTGGAGATATATGTAAATTTGGTCGTTAGTATAGGATGGTGTTGACTCCATGGGGCTTTCTGAGATCACCTAGAGGCAGAATGCTCAAGGAGAAAACCCAGGTCTGGATCCTGGGACACACCAGTGGTTGAAGGAGATGCAAAGGAGACTGAGAAGAAGCATCTCCTGGGAAAAATAAGGGGGAGTCACTGATCCCCCTGTACCACCCCCCTCCTGTTGACTCTGCATATCCTGGAGCCACACATCTTCAGGACTGAGACCCAGGGTGTATGCCACTAGACCCGCTCTCTCCTCTTGTTCCAAAATATGAAACTTCTCTTTGCCCAGTGGTTGCGTGTGGTGTGGGGTACAGTTCATTCACTTAGCAAACGTTTCCTGAGCAGTCAGTCAGTGCTAAGTGTGACTATGAATGTGACATTGAACAAGAGCATTTTTTTTTAATATATGAAATTTATTGTCAGATTGGTTTCTATACAACACCCAGTGCTCATCCCAACAGGTGCCCTCCTCAATGCCCATCACCCACCCTCCTCTCCCTCCCATCCCCCATCAGCCCTCAGTTTGTCCTTAGTTTTTTTTCCCCTGAAAATATTTTTATTTATTTATTTATTTATTTATTTATTTATTTATTTATTAAGTTTCTTTTTTTAGATATATGAAATTTATTGTCAAATTGGTTTCTTTCTTTCTTTCTTTCTTTCTTTCTTTCTTTCTTTCTTTCTTTCTTTTTCAATATATGAAATTTATTGTCAGATTGGTTTCCGTACAACACCCAGTGCTCATCCCAACAGATGCCCTCCTCAATGCCTATC